>NC_084567.2:8860000-9037500 GCF_033978685.3 Nerophis lumbriciformis | reverse complement strand
GCCTGACCCAAAGGTAGGCAAAGATTGCCTGACACAATAACAACAGCAAGAGTCCTGGGGAGCTAAAACTGTATGACAGTATCTGAATGGGTTAGCATTGTGTGACCCAGCATACCGAGCAAATGCATGAATGCGCCCTTATGTGTTAGCCGTCGTGGACTTTGAGATGTCCTTGAGCAATATACAGAACCCACAGTTAAGGGTTCAGCTTAACTATTTCCGAAAGAACTCTTTTAAGAACCGCGGTTTTTCAGGAAGTGGGACTGCCCCCAGACTTATGCAGCATCGTGATCTCCTGAGGCATGCAAGTGTTGGGATTTTGAAGCTATCGACCTTATTCTGCCAAAAGTTTTAAGTTCCTGGAACCTTTCGTTAGAAGTGTGTGGTTTGCGTTTCCACTGCATTTCACAGTTTAGGGTAGGGTGATTTAGTATAGTTCCACACTGATACCAAATCAATGAACAATTCGGTCGTTTTTTTTCCACGAAAGTGTAAGAAAATGAAATACACAGCAATAGTATACACCAGTGTTTTTCAACCTTTATTGAGCCAAGGCACATTTTTTGCGTTGAAAAAATGCGGAGGCACACCACCGGCAGAAATCGTTAAAAAACGAAACTCAGTTGACGGTAAAAAGTAGAATAGAATAGAAGGGTAGACATGTCATTTGTTGTCCGTTTGTTAGTAAGGGAAATTACAAAATTATATAGTAAGAATTAACAATAAATAGCAATACAGTTATGTAATAATGCTAATAATAATATAATACATGTTTTAAATTATTTTGTGTATTATTCTTAAAACTGCTTAACCAATTTTGATTTTTTTTTGTACTTGGATCCATTATTATTATTATTATTATTATTATTATTATTATTATTATTATTATTATTATTATATAATATTGTATATTATATTATACTTAAAAAAATAATCGATTTTTCAGACATTTTATACATTATAGGTGCTTTTCCATTCACTAAAGTAGTGTTTTTCAACCACTGTGCCGCGGAGTGTGCCGTGAGATACAGTCTGGTGTGCCGTGGGAGACCTATTTGGGTTAAAATATTTTTTTGCAAACCAGTAATTATAATCCGCAAATGATGTGTTGTTGTTGAGTGTCGGTGCTGTCTAGAGCTCGGCAGAGTAACCGTGGAATACTCTTCCATATCAGTAGGTGGCAGCCGGTAGCTAATTGCTTTGCAGCTGTCGGAAACAGCGGGAGGCAGCGTGCAGGTAAAAAGGTGTCTAATGCTTAAACCAAAAATAAACAAAAGGTGAGTGCCCCTAAGAAAAAGCATTGAAGCTAAGGGCAGAACAAAACTAAAACTGAACTGGCGACAGAGTAAACAAAAACAGAATGCTGGACGACAGCAAAGACTTGCTGTGGAGCAGAGAAGGCGTCCACAAAGTACCGAACATGACATGATAATCAACAATGTCCCCACAAAGAAGAATAAAAACAACTGAAATATTCTTGATTGCTAAAACAAAGTAGATGCGGGAAATATTGCTCAAAGGAAGACATGAAACTGCTACAGGAAAATACCAAAAAAAGAGAAAAAGCCACCAAAATAGGAGCGCAAGAAAAGAAGTAAAACACTACACACAGGAAAACGGCAAAAACTCCAAATAAGTCAGGGCGTGATGTGACAGGTTGTGACAGTACACCCACAGTATACCTACAGTATACCTACTTTGTCGTCGCAATTGTCGGATATGAATTCAAACCATAACCATAACCAACCATGCATCACTATAGCACTTGTCTCAAAGTAGGTCTACTGTCACGACCTGTCACATCCCGCCGTGACTTATTCTGAGTTGTTCTGTGTTTTCCTGTGTGTGGTGTTTTAGTTCTTGTCTTGCGCTCCTATTTTGGTGTTGATTGTCATGTCATGCACGGATGTACTTTGTGGACGCCATCTGCTCCACACGCAGTAAGTCTTTGCGGTCGTCCAGCATCCTGTTTTTGTTTACTTTGTAGCCAGTTCAGTTTTAGTTTCGTTCTTCATAACTTTCCCTAAGCTTCAATGCCTTTTCTTAAAGGCACTCACTTTTTGTTTATTTTTGGTTTAAGCATTAGATACCTTTTTACCTTCACACTACCTCCCGCTGTTTCCGCCATCTATAAAGCAATTAGCTACCGGCTGCCACCATATGAAAGAGTATTACACGGTTACTCCGCCGAGCTTTAGACAGCACTGACACTCAACAACAACACATCATTTGCGGACTATAATTACCATATTTTTCGGAGTATAAGTCGCACCGGCCGAAAATGCATAATAAAGAAGGAAAAAAACATATATAAGTCGCACTGGAGTATAAGTTGCATTTTTTTGGGAAATTTATTTGATAAAACCCAACACCAAGAATAGACATTTGAAAGGCAATTTAAAATAAATAAAGAATAGTGAACAACAGGCTGAATAAGTGTACGTTATATGAGGCATAAATAACCAAGTGAGAACGTGCCTGGTATGTTAACTTAACATATTATGGTAAGAGTCATTCAAATAACTATAACATATAGAACATGCTATACGTTTACCAAACAATCTGTCACTCCTAATCGCTAAATCCCATGAAATCTTATACGTCTAGTCTCTTACGTGAATGAGCTAAATAATAATATTTGATATTTTACGGTAATGTGTTAATAATTTCACACATAAGTCGCTTCTGAGTATAAGTCGCACCCCCGGGCAAACTATGAACAAAACTGCGACTTATAGTCCGAAAAATACAGTACTGGTTTGCAAAAAATATTTTTAACCCAAATAGGTGAAATTAGATGATCTCCCACGGCACACCAGACTGTGTCTCACGGCACACTAGTGTGCTGCGGCACAGTGGTTGAAAAACACTGGTATACACAATGATATGATTTAAAAACAAAGTGAACCGGATTTTACATATAAATTCTGGCTTTTGTCCGCAGCATACTTGCCAACCTCAGAATTAGGGAGTTATTCAAAAGGCCCGCTGGGGGTCATATATACATATATATATACACAGTAGGGATGTCTCGATCCGATAGTTGGATCGGATCGGCTGCCGATATTTGCCAAAAATTGCGTATCGGCAAGGCATGGGAAAATGCCGATCCAGATCCAGTTTAAAAAAAAACTCCGGTCTGTGTTTTCCATCGCACCGATTTAAATAATACATTCCACTTTTCTGCTGCTCCCTAACTTCCGTTCCGCATTTTCCAGCACACCTTCAACACATCCACAGGTCTGTGAATTTTCACGCAGTTGCTTTTAGCTGATGGCATTACACGACAGGCTCTTCTCACTCTTTCCTGTGTCTCCCTCTCACAGACAGCAAGTGCACCTTCTTACACACGTCACATACTGTCACGTCATACGTCACATACTGTCACGTCATACGTCACATACGTATACGCCCTCTCCCAGCAGAGAGGTAGCAGCATGGCTAACGTTAGCTGTGATGCTAGCGCAGCTGTGCGAGCAACGCTCCCTCTAAGGTGCTCGCCTGTGCAATTGCGCACTGTTTAAGCGTCCTCTGCGCATAGCAAATCTATGCCACGCACTAAATCCAATAAAAAAATAAGCGCATAACAATTTTCGACACACGGACACGACAGAGAAAACAGTTTTCGTCATCATTGTTCAAATATTGTGACGTCTGTCGAGACGCTTATCTCCATTCGGTGCCACACGCCCACACCATCAAAATGCTGAGGCAAAAATTTCCACATCAACACCGTATGAAAAAATGTGTGATTTTTTTAGTTGTGATTTCCTTCTCTGCATGAAAGTTTAAAAGTAGCATATATTAATGCAGTATGAAGAAGAATGTTTTATTGTAGACATGCACGCCTTGAAAGAAAATATTGAAAATCAAGACTACATTTCCTGCAAATGGGTGCATTTCTACCCTATATTTTAACTTTAGATTTATTCTCATATCAAACACTTTTGGCTGTCTTTTTGACACTTACATCCGACGCCCCCCTCCACACCCTGGATTATAAATAATATAAATAATTCAATGTGATTATCTTGTGTGATGACTGTATTATGATGATAGTATATATCTGATAGTATATATCTGTATCATGAATCAATTTAAGTGGACTCCGACTTAAACAAGTTGAAAAACTTATTGGGGTGTTACCATTTAGTGGTCAATTGTACGGAATATGTACTGTACTGTGCAATCTACTAATAAAAGTCTCAATCAATCAATCAATCAATCAGAGTAGGGTTGTACGGTATACCGATATTAGTAGTACCACGATACTAATGAATCATATTCTGTTCTATACAGCCTCTGAAAAGTACCGGTCCTCCACCGCCCTGCGCCCCCGTCGTTGTCACGTCGTGTCCTTTCTGGTTTACGAGCAGTCGAGCGTGTTCGGTAGCGCACAATCACGGAGTACTTACAAGCAGACACGGTGTGTAGACAGAAAAGGGAGAACGGACGCATTTTGGCTTAAAAACTAAAGATAAAGGTGAAGTTATAACACTGAAACGCCCACCAGAAGAGGTGCTTTAAGACATGGCTAGCTAGCTCGCGGCTAAAGACCAGCCGCAGTCTGCAGTGTTTTAGCTACTTCTAAATCACTAATCCTCGCCTCCATGGCGACGAATAAAGTAAGTTTCTTACAAGTATCATCCCTGCAGGACGAGGAATAGCTAACCATGCTTCACTACACACCGAAGCTCACCGGCGTCACAATGTAAACAAACGCCATTGGTGGATCTACACCTGACATCCACTGTAATGATACCAAGTACAGGAGCGTATCTAGTCGCAATTCTAATGCACATTTTTGTGGTCCCCTTTATTTAGAAAAGTATCAAAATAATTTTGGTACCGGTATCGGGACACCACTACATCGGAGTATAAATTATGTTACACCAGATCATGAACCGTGTATGGAATGCCCACCATTATCGGAGAACGTGACAGGCCCAAGAATGGAACCCTGAGGAACCACACACTGTTTTAACTTAGACTTAGACTTAGACTTAGACGAACTTTCAAAGGGAAATTGTTCCAGACAGTAGCTCAGTTACAAAGGATGGAAAGTGACATGGAACGGTTGTACTTTACATGAGAACAGAATAGTCTCTATGTGCTATATAGCTCTATGTTCTGCCCGTAACTCGAGCTACTGAGCTAAAAGCACGGCTATCAACCCGATAGCCATCACTGCTCTTGAAGTAGTCAGGGAGCGAGGTTTACCGATGTACACACGGCCCAGCCCCACTCTCATCCGGGTCACGGCACCACTGGAGCCCTCGCGGTTCGGTCTCAGCTCGGTGGCTAGCACACTCGTCTCTTAGGTTGAAGTCCCGGGTGGAACAGAAAACAGGGACTGAACCACGCGGGTCACACCTACGCAAAGAAACTCCATACATCATTTCTTAACTTAGCGGTTCTGCCCGTGACTCGAGCTACTGAGCTAAAAGCCCGGCTATCAACCCGATAGCCATCACTGCTCTTGAGGTAGTCAGGGAGCGAGGTTTACCGATGTACACACGGCCCAGCCTCACTCTCATCCGGGTCACGGCACCACTGGAGCCCTCGCGGTTCGGTCTCAGCTCGGTGGCTAGCACACTCGTCTCTTAGGTTGAACTCCCGGGTGGAACAGAAAGCAGGGACTGAACCACGCGGGTCACACCTACTTACTGCTACTTAACTTAGCGTGAAAACGCTTGTGTGCTACCAGATCCTGGACCTGCTATGGAGCGACCCGATGTCGCAGGACGGCTGCATACCCAACGAGCTGAGGGGCGGCGGCTGCTACTGGGGTCCCGACGTCACCGAGGACTTCCTAGGCAAACACCACCTGCAGCTCATCATCCGCTCGCACGAGTGCAAGCAGGACGGTTACGAGTTCTGCCACAACCGCAAGGTCCTCACGCTCTTCTCCGCCTCCAATTACTACGACGTGGGAAGCAACCGAGGGGCCTACGTGAAGCTGGGACCCAACCTGGTGCCTTACGTGGTTCAGTATCAGGCCAGCAGCATGACAAGAGAGCTCACCGTGCGTCAGAGGTACCCCACGTGTCGATTGGTTTCATGGTCTTGGGTTCGCTTGTTTTGTCCAAGATCTCAAGCCTTTTGTTCTGTGGTTGTCGGCAGCGTGGGTAAAACCGAACGCTCCGCCCTCAAAGTCCTCCGGGAGCAGCTGTTTTCCCACAAGTCGGACCTCATTTGTGCCTTTAAGAGGTTGGACGACGAGAACACAGGTGAGTCTCGTCAACGGATCAGGTTTTACTCGTCGGGTGTGGTCAAGTCCGTGTATTACACAGGCTGCCTAGACTTTTGTACTCACTGTCATAAACCTTCCAGGTGAAAGGAGAATGGAACCGATCCAAAAACCATCCCAGTTTCTCAGAGACCGTTTTTTTAATCATTTCACGTGATACAATCCGCCGGGACCAGATTCTATTCACTCTGCTTTCTTTCAGTCGGTTAGCATGGCACAAGTTTGCTTACAGACTCCGGGAGATCTTCGGTCATGGGTTCATATATGTTTGGACCTAACCCTGCATAATTCCAAAAAACTAATTTACTAAAAACAAAGGATTCTTTTGAGAGAGAACACAAATAAATACATATTTTCATTCATCAGGACCCATTAGCCTTTTAGACTCAGTCTCAGTAGCAACTAGAGATGGGCAGTAACAAGCTACATGTAGCGAAACGTAGCTTAACTTCATTTCCCGGTAGCTTGGCAGTAACTTCACTATTTTTTGAAGAAGTCGCTATTCCTGTAGATTAGCTACTTTTAGACCCATGTAGTGAGGTAGCTTACATCAAAGCTACAAGCCACAAAGAGAGAAAATGGACTGTGAGTCCAGGCCAACAAAAAATACATACAAACCCCGTTTCCATATGAGTTGGGAAATTGTGTTAGATGTAAATATAAACGGAATACAATGATTTTTTTTTTCAACCCATATTCAATTGAATGCACTACAAAGGCAACATATTTGATGTTCAAACTCATAAACTTTATTTTTTTTGGAAAATAAGAATTAACATAGAATTTCATGGCTGCAACATGTGCCAAAGTAGTTGGGAAAGAGCATGTTCACCACTGTGTTACATGGCCTTTCCTTTTAACAACACTCAGTAAACGTTTGGGAACTGAGAAGACACATTTTTTAAGCTTCTCAGGTGGAATTCTTTCCCATTCTTGCTTGATGTACAGCTTAAGTTGTTCAACAGTCCGGGGGTCTCCGTTGTGGTATTTTAGGCTTCATAATACGCCACACATTTTCAATGGGAGACAGGTCTGGACTACAGGCAGGCCAGTCTAGTACCCGCACTCTTTTACTATGAAGCCACGTTGATATAACACATGGCTTGGCATTGTCTTGCTGAAATAAGCAGGGGCGTCCATGGTAACGTTGCTTGGATGGCAACATATGTTGCTCCAAAACCTGTATGTACCTTTCAGCATTAATGGCGCCTTCACAGATGTGTAAGTTACCCATATCTTTGGCACTAATACACCCCCATACCATCACAGATGCTGGCTTTTCACCTTTGCGCCTATAACAATCCAGATGGTTCTTTTCCTCTTTGGTCCGGAGGACACGACGTCTACAGTTTCCAAAAACAATTTGAAATGTGGACTCGTCAGACCACAGAACACTTTTCCACTTTGTATCAGTCCATCTTAGATGAGCTCAGGCCCAGTGAAGCCGACGGCGTTTCTGGGTGTTGTTGATAAACGGTTTTCGCCTTGCATAGAAGAGTTTTAACTTCCACTTACAGATGTAGCGACCAACTGTAGTTACTGACAGTGGGTTTCTGAAGTGTTCCTGAGCCATTGTGGTGATATCATTTACACACTGATGTCGCTTGTTGATGCAGTACAGCCTGAGGGATCGAAGGTCACAGGCTTAGCTGCTTACGTGCAGTAATTTCTCCAGATTCTCTGAACCCTTTGATGATATTACAGACCGTAGATGGTGAAATCCCTAAATTCCTTGCAATAGCTGGTTGAGAAAGGTTTTTCTTCAACTGTTCAACAATTTGCTCACGCATTTGTTGACAAAGTGGTGACCCTCGCCCCATCCTTGTTTGTGAATGACTGAGCATTTCATGGAATCTACTTTTATACCCAATCATGGCACCCACCTGTTCCCAATTTGCCTGTTCACCTGTGGGATGTTCCAAATAAGCGTTGATGAGCATTCCTCAACTTTATCAGTATTTATTGCCACCTTTCCCAACTTCTTTGTCACGTGTTGCTGGCATCAAATTCTAAAGTTAATGATTATTTGCAGAAAAAAAAAAAAGTTCATCAGTTTGAACATCAAATATGTTGTCTTTGTAGCATATTCAACTGAATATGGGTTGAAAAGGATTTGCAAATCATTGTATTCCGTTTATATTTACATCTAACACAATTTCCCAACTCATATGGAAACGGGGTTTGTACATATGCATACATACACATAATCACGTTTCATCAAACATATATAAACGTTGTTGCCCTAGGGCAGGGGTCGGCAACCCGCGGCTCTATCTTTAGCGCCGCCCTAGTGGCTCCCTGGAGCTTTTTCAAAGATGTATGAAAAATGGAAAAAGATGAGGGGAAAAAATATATTTTTTGTTTTAATATGGTTTCTGTAGGAGGACAAACATGACACAAACCTCCCTAATTGTTATAAATCCCACTGTTTATATTAAACATGTTTCACTGATTCGAGTATTTGGCGAGCGCCGTTTTGTCCTACTAATTTTGGCGGTCCTTGAACTCACCATAGTTTGTTTACATGTATAACTTTCTCGGACTTTCCAGGACGTGTTTTATGCCACTTCTTTTTCTGTCTCATTTTGTCCACCAAACTTTTAACGTTGTGCATGAATGTACAAAGGTGAGTTTTGTTGATGTTATTGACTTGTGGGGAGTGCTAATCGGGCATATTTGGTCACTGCATGACTGCAAGCTAATCGATGCTAACATGCTATTTAGGCTAGCTATATGTACATATTGCATCATTATGCCTCGTTTGTAGCTATATTTGAGCTCATTTAGTTTCCTTTAAGTCCTCTTAATTCAATTTATATCTCATGACACACTATCTGTATGTAATATGGCTTTTAATTTTTTTGCGGCTCCAGACAGATTTGTTTTTGTATTTTTGGTCCAATATGGCTCTTTCAACATTTTGGGTTGCCGACCCCTGCCCTAGGGGAAACTGGGTATAACACACGGCACACTGACAAAGCTTAACCTATTGATACTATAACAATCTACAAGGTTAATATAGGTTGCTTCTCTTTCTTCCCCTCCACTTTTCTTCATTATTTTGTATCTCTAGTTATCATCACACGTATGTATTGTTGCATTTGAACAACTGTATTGTTGATAATAGAGGTAAATTATGGGTATTATTCATTATCAATAGTAATATTTCTATTGGTATTTGTATTGCTCCATTTGTAGTGTAATAATTGTCATTTCTGTATTATTTATCTCGCTAACTGCTTATTTGCTATCACTTTTATCATCATATTTGTACTTATCCTATTTGTTGACGTTGCTCTATTGTTGTTGTTGTTGTTATTGCTGTGTTTGCTGTTGTTGTTTTTGTCTCTCTGTCTTATCCCCCTCTTGTCCCCATAATTTCCCCCTCTGTCTTCCTTTTTTTTCTCTTTCTATCCCCTCCTGCTCCGGCCCGGCTGCACCAAATGATAATATAAATACATTTAATAAAGTCAAATACAAATAAGGCAACAACAAGAGAAGTATCCTACACTTCTCTTTTGTAAAGTAAATCTGAACAGCCGATATGGACATCTGCATCAACTACTGTATATGATTTGCCTGAGAAGCTGGACAGGACAAAAAATAAAAATAAATAAAAATAAATAAAAATAAATAAAAATAAATAAAAATAAATAAAAATAAATAAATAAATAAATAAATAAATTCAATTGATGCGTGAAACTGACTTTCAAAAAGATCTTCAGCGATTGACGTGTCGATGAATTAATTCGATGTATTAATTAGTAAATGTACCCTCCCCCGATACTAGGTCTGGTTTCCCTGAACAACTGGGCGTCTGCGGTGGAGAGCGTGATGCGCCTGGGTCTCCCTTGGAGGATGCTGCGCTCCCAGCTGGTCACGGGTAAGACGGCCGACAGCCTCATCGACTACCACGAGTGGTTCAACGAGCTCGCCATCAAGGGAGCCAACGCCGACGTAAGAGAACGCCATTCGCCGCAGGTAACCGTGCCCAGACGTCTCGTGTGACACGTCTCTCTCCGCGCAGCACATTGACCAGAGTCTGCTGGAGACGCTGTACCGCCACCGCTCCACGGTGGAGACCATTTTCAGGATTGTCGATACGGACAACTCAGGTAAAGGCGTAGCGGTTTTCCACCAAGTGTGCCAAAATGAAGACAATTCCTGGTTCTATGGTTATCATCACACTTCCTCTCTGCCGACACCATTGGTTGTGGTGTCAGCATCATGTGACAACATTGCGCCCGTTAATCCGTCACTGAGGCCTCATCGGGATCAGAAAGTGACGTCCTCAGGACTTAAGAGCAACGAGATTAACCCACTGATCCACTCCAGTGGGGGGTTTTCCCCAAAACGCCTTCAACGTAAAATGTCTTGTTTACCAAAGCGCTACTCGATCCTTTTCTCAACTTTTCAAAAAAATGTGTTTTATTATTACTTTATTATTAGTTGTGAGATTAAACAAAAAAATCATTGAAATAATAGCATAATTATATAGTGTATCAAAAAAAAGAAACAATAAAATGTCTAAAAATAAATTATGTTTAACAATACAGATTATTTTAAATAACAATACCAACAGAAAAATATATATATTCATTTATTCTTGTAAAGGAAATTTACTCAAATGTCCATACAAAATATAATTGTTTTTCTATAAATATTTTAGTTAAATTAGAAAATAAAATAAAAATATGTTTTGTGTTATTACTGTATAAATAATAATTACATAATATGTCAAAGACACTCATAACTAATATAAATAATAATAAAAATTCATTTTCTATAAATATTTTGGTAAAATTGAAAATGCAATATATTTTAAGTTATTACAAAAATAATAATTATGTGAAGAATAAGAATAGTAATTATATTATAATAATGAATCACATTTTTTCCCCAATTGATCAATCAACGACATCTTAGTCAAATGTCCATCCCTCACAGAAGAACAAAATACATTTATTAATACAAATTCATTTTTTCATAAATATTTTAAATTTAATTAAAATTTTTGGAAAGATATTATAAAATCAATCAATCAATCAATCAATGTTTATTTATATAGCCCTAAATCACAAGTGTCTCAAAGGGCTGCACAAGATACAACGACATCCTCGATACAAAGCCCACATAAGGGCAAGGAAAAACTCACCCCAGTGGGACGTCGATGTGAATGACTATGAGAAACCTTGGAGAGGACCGCATATGTGGGTAACCACCCCCCCCTCTAGGGGAGACCGAATGCAATGGATGTCGAGTGGGTCTGACATAATATTGTGAGAGTCCAGTCCATAGTGGATCCAACATAATGGTAAGAGTCCAGTCCATAGTGGGGCCAGCAGGACACCATCCCGAGCGGAGACGGGTCAGCAGCGTAGAGATCCCAGCCGATGCACAGGCGAGCGGTCCACCCCGAGTCTCGACTCTGGACAGCCAACACTTCATCCATGGCCACCGGACCTGTGCCCCCAAATGTAATTTAATTTAAAACAAAATAATTATGTAATATATGAGAAATGTCCATACCTACGGTAATTGTGGAACAAAACTAAATAATTTTATTTTTAAATAATTTTTTAGTCAATTGAAAATAAAAAAATACAACAATTTTGGGTAATTTGAAAAATAATAATATATTTTTAAGTTATTATAAAATAATAATTATGTAATATTTAAGAACCATAAATTACATAATAAATATTCCTATGTTTTCCAATTAATTGGTCAATGAAATTTTAGTCCGCTATCCATCCCTAATAGAATAACAAAATAAAATTATTGATACATAAATCCATAAATGTTTTAAGTTGAATTAAAAAATATAATATTTTTTGAAAGACCATATGAAACAAAATGATTATGTAATATATGAGAAATGTCCATACCAAATTGTGGAACAAAACTCAATTATTTTTCTGTAAATATTTTTTTAGTAAATTGAAAATAAAAAAACACAACAGTTTTGGGTAAATTGAAAAATAATATATTTTTAAGTCATTATAAAATAATAATTATGTAATATTTAAGAATCATAAATTACATAATAAATATTCCTATGTTTTCCAATTAATTGGTCAATGAAATTTTAGTCCGCTATCCATCCCTAATAGAATAACAAAATAAAATTATTAATACATATTAATTTTTCCATAAATGTTTTAAGTTGAATTAAAAAATACAATATTTTTTGAAGGACCATATAAAACAAAATGATTATGTAATATATGAGAAATGTCCATACCTAATTGTGGAACAAAACTCAATTATTTTTCTATAAATATTTTTTTAGTAAATTGAAAATAAAAAACACACAACAGTTTTGGGTAAATTGAAAAATAATATATTTTTAAGTTATTATAAAATAATAATTATGTAATATTTAAGAATAATAAATGTTACATAATAAATATTCCTATGCTTTTCCAATTGATTGGTCAATGACATTTTAGTCCACTATCCATCCCTCACAGAATAACAAAATACAATTACAAATGTATTTTTCTACAAATATTTTAAGTTGAATTGAAAAATTAAATACAAAAAAAGGTTTTCTCAATTACTGCATCAATGATATTTTAGTTGAATGCCCATCACTAGTAGTAGAATAAAATAAATAAACACACTTAAATATTTTTTTAAAAAAAATCACGATTATTCCAAAACAAAACTTTAGATCAGATAATAAGTATACATTTTATTGATTGTTACTGTTATAACCCGAGCATAATGAAACAACATTGCCAATATGTGTATTGAACTTTGTTATGTTGCATACATGATCATTAAACTGTCATTTATATTTAATTTTTCTAAATAAAATAATTTATGGATGAACTACAGTAAGAATAAGTTACATATATATATATATATATATATATATATATATATATATATATATATATATATATATATATGTATTGTTTTTATTATCAGCTGATCTACTGCACAACAGGAAGTTGCTGTATAACGTTTCTATACAGACATCGCCAACTAGTGGCTCGGCAGTTGCATTACACATTTTTAAGTATTTTACATGGATTTTTTTTTCTGTGAAATTATTTAATTAATGTAAAAACAGGAAAATATATATTTTTTTTAATTTAAACCGGTTGTGACGTCTACACTTCAGGCTTCATCACCATGGAGGACTTCCGTCAGACGTGGAAGCTGCTGAGCGTCTACCTGAAGATGGAGATCACGGACGACGCCATCTCCGACCTGGCCGTCACCATCGACAGCAACCACGACGGAAGCATCGACATCGACGAGTTCATGGAGGCCTTCCGCCTCACCGACAAGAAGAGCCGTCTGGAGCGAGGCCGCAGCATGTTCATGGCCACGACCACCGACCTCAGCGCGCTGGAGGGGGACCCCAACGTGTGACCAGGCGCACACTTTCCCACTACTGCTACGCTGCTGACTGATGTTGTTGGAGGTGGAGCTCCCCCTGCTGGACGTGGCAGGGCACTGCAAACAAAATAACTTCCTAAATCTGCGCCTTTATCCAGATCCTCACTATTATTTAAGGGCTTCTTCCTGGACTTACGGAGTTTCAAATCCATACATTGAAAAGTTTTTGTGTGACAAAAAAAACATTCAATTAAACAAAAATCATCACGATTTTTTTTACATAAAAAAAAAAAAGTGAAATAAAATGTATTATTAAATATATTTTTTAACTAAAAAAGGACAAAGTTGTTTTCTTTTTGTATATATATATATATATATATATATATATATATATATAAATTTTTTTTTGAAGCACCTCAAACTTGATTTCATCTTTACAAAATGACTTGAACGGTTCTTAACAGTTTTGAACATTTTGACAAAAAAAACATTCAATTAAACAAAAATCATCACGATTTTTTTTACATTAAAAAAAAGGGAAATAAAATGTATTATTAAATATATTTTTTAACTAAAAAAGGACAAAGTTGTTTTCTTTTTGTGTATATATATATATATATATATATATATTTTTTTTTTTTTTTTTTTTTTTTGAAGCACCTCAAACTTGATTTCATCTTTACAAAATGACTTGAACGGTTCTTAACAGTTTTGAACATTTTTACAAAAAAAACATTCAATTAAACAAAAATCATCACGATTTGTTTTACATAAAAAAAAGTGAAATAAAATGTATTATTAAATATATTTTTTAACTAAAAAATGACAAAGTTGTTTTCTTTTTGTGTACATATATATATATATATATATATATATATATATATATATATATATATATATATATATATATATATATTTTTTTTTTTTTTTTGAAGCACCTCAAACTTGATTTCATCTTTACAAAATGACTTGGACAGTTCTTAACAGTTTTGAACATTTTGCAACAGTTCTAAAGAGTTTTGAACAATTCTGAACCGTTTCCAATAGTTCTTAACCTTTTGTTAGCAATTATTAACACTTTTCAACAGGTCTTAAGAGTTTTGAACAATTCTGAGCAGTTTTTAACAGTTTTCAATAGTTCTTAACTTTTTGTTAGCAATTATTAACAGTTTTCAACAGATCTTAAGAGTTTTGAACAGTTCTTAAGAGGTTTGAACAGTTTGATCAATTTTGAACAGTTTTGAATTTTTTTTAAACAATTTTTAAGATGGTCTTAAAAGTGTTGAACAGTTTTGATCAATTTTGAACAATTTTCAAAAGTTTTCAAGTGTTTTAAACAGGTTCAAACAATTCTTAACTGTTTTGAACAGTTTTCAAACAGATTTTGAAGAGTTTTCAACAATTCTGAACAGTTTTCAACCATTGTTACCAGTTTCCAATAGTTGTTCACCTTTTGTTACCAATTATTAACACTTTTCAACAGGTCTTAAGAGTTTGGAACAGTTTTGAACAATTTTGAATTGTTTTTAAACAATTTTTAAAATGGTCTTAAGAGTGTTGAACAGTTTTGATCAATTTCGAACAATTTTCAAAAGTTTTCAAGTGTTTTAAACAGGTTTAAACAATTCTTAACCGTTTTGAACAGTTTTTTTTAACAGATTTTGAAGAGTTTTCAACAATTCTGAACAGTTGTCAACAATTGTTACCAGTTTCCAATAGTTGTTCACCTTTTGTTACCAATTATTAACACTTTTCAACAGGTCTTAAGAGTTTGGAACAGTTTTGAACAATTTTGAATTGTTTTTAAACAATTTTTAAAATGGTCTTAAGAGTGTTGAACAGTTTTGATCAATTTCGAACAATTTTCAAAAGTTTTCAAGTGTTTTAAACAGGTCTAAACAATTCTTAACCGTTTTGAACAGTTTTTTTTAACAGATTTTGAAGAGTTTTCAACAATTCTGAACAGTTGTCAACAATTGTTACCAGTTTCCAATAGTTGTTCACCTTTTGTTACCAATTATTAACACTTTTCAACAGTCTTAACAACAGGTCTTAAAAGTTGTCAACAGTTTTCAACAATTTTAAAATAGTCTTAAGAGTGTTGAACAGTTTTGATCAATTTTGAACAATTTTGAAAGTTTTCAACAGTTTTCAACAGATCTTAAGTGTTCTAAACAGGTTTGAACAATTCTGAACAGTTTTCAAAAGTTTTCAAGTGTTTTAAACAGGTTTAAACAATTCTTAACTGTTTTGAACAGTTTTCAACAATTCTGAACAGTTTTCAACAATTGTTACCAGTTTCCAATAGTTGTTCACCGTTTGTTACAAATTATTAACACTTTTCAACAGGTCTTAAGAGTTTGGAACAGTTTTGAACATTTTAAAAAAAGTTTTCAACAGGTCTTGAAAGTTTTCAACAGTTTTCAACAATTTTAAAATGGTCTTAAGAGTGTTGAACAGTTTTTGATCAATTTTTAACAATTTTGAAAAGTTTTCAACAGTTTAACAGATCTTAGGTGTTCTAAACAGGTCTGAACAATTCTGAACAGTTTTGAACAGTTTTCAAAAGTTTTCAAGTGTTTTAAACAGGTTTAAACAATTCTTAACAGCTTTGAACAGTTTTTTAACAGATTTTGAAGAGTTTTCAACAATTCTGAACAGTTTTCAACAATTCTGAACAGTTTCCAATAGTTGTTCACCTTTTGTTAACAATTATTAACACTTTTCAACAGGTCTTAACAGTTTGGAACAATTTTTTTTTTTTTAAGTTTTCAACAGGTCTTAAAAGTTTTCAACAGTTTTCAACAATTTTAAAATGGTTTTAAGAGTGTTGAACAGTTGTCAATGGTTGTCAACAGTTTTGAACAGTTTGGAACAATTTCCAAAAGTTCTAAACGGTTCTGAACTATTTTCAATGGTTTTCAACAGTTCCGAATAGTTATTCACAGTTTTGAACCGTTCTTTAACAGATTTCAACAATTCTGAACGGTTTTCAATAATTGTCAAAAGTTTCCAAAAGTTTTTAACCTTTTGTTAGCAATTATTAACACTTTTCAACAGGTGTTAAGGGTTTTGAACAGTTTTTAAGAGTTTTGAACAGTTCTGAACAGTGTTGAACAGTTTTGATCAATTTGTAACAATTTTGAAAAGTTTTCAACAGATCTTAAGTGTTTTAAACAGGTTTGAACAATTCTGAACAGTTTTGAACAGTTTTCAATTGTATTCAACAGCTTTGAACAGTTAAGAACAATTTTCTAAAGTTTTAAACCTTTCTGAACAAATTTCACACGTTTTAAACGGTTCTGAACAATTTGCAATGGTTTTCAACAGTTATGAATAGTTATTCACAGATTTGAACAGTTTTTTAAAACCGTTTTCAACAATTATGAACAGTTTTCAACAATTGTTACCAGTTTCCAATAGTTATTAACCTTTGGTTGGCAATTATTAACACTTTTCAACAGGTCTTAAGAGTTTTGAACAGTTTTCAACAATTTTTAACAGTTTTGAACAGTTGTTAATAGTTCTCAACTGTTTTGAACAGTTGTGAACAATTTAAACAGTTTTAAACCGTTTTAAATAATTTTCAACATTTTTTAACACTTCTGCACCGTTTTTTTAACATTTTTGAGCAGTTTTAAACAGTTACGAACAAATGTAAACAGTTTTTTCAACCGTTCCCAATAGTTGTTAACAGTTTTGATCAATTGTGAACAGTTTTGAACCATTTCTGAACAATTGTCAGCAGTTATGAAAAGTTCTAAACACTTTTCAACGGATTCAACAATTATGAACAGTTTTCAACAATTGTTACCAGTTTCCAATAGTTATTAACCTTTGTTAGCAATTATTAACACTTTTCAACAGGTCTTAAGAGTTTTGAACAGCTCTTAAGAGTTTTGAACAATTTTCAACAATTTTCAACAGTTTTGAACAGTTGTTAATAGTTATCAATTGTTTTGAACAGTTGTGAACAATATAAACAGTTTTAAACCGTTTTAAATAATTTTCAACATTTTTTAACACTTCTGCACAGTTTTTTTAAACATTTTTGAGCAGTTTTAAACAGTTACGAACAATTTTAAACAGTTTTTTCAACCGTTCCCAATAGTTGTTAACAGTTTTGATCAATTGTGAACAGTTTTGAACCATTTCTGAACAATTGTCAGCAGTTATGAAAAGTTCTAAACACTTTTCAACGGGTTTCAACAATTATGAACAGTTTTCAACAATTGTTACCAGTTTCCAATAGTTATTAACCTTTGTTAGCAATTATTAACACCTTTCAACAGGTCTTAAGAGTTTTGAACAGCTCTTAAGAGTTTTGAACAGTTTTCAACAATTTTTAACAGTTTTGAACAGTTGTTTATAGTTCTCAACTGTTTTGAGCAGTTGTGAACAATTTAAACAGCTTTAAACCGTTTTAAATAATTTTCAACATTTTTTAACACTTCTGCACAGTTTTTTTAAACATTTTTGAGCAGTTTTAAACAGGTACGAACAATTTTAAACAGTTTTTTCAACCGTTCCCAATAGTTGTTAACAGTTTTGATCAATTGTGAACAGTTTTGAACCATTTCTGAACAATTGTCAGCAGTTATGAAAAGTTCTAAACACTTTTCAACGGGTTTCAACAATTATGAACAGTTTTCAACAATTGTTACCAGTTTCCAATAGTTATTAACCTTTGTTAGCAATTATTAACACCTTTCAACAGGTCTTAAGAGTTTTGAACAGCTCTTAAGAGTTTTGAACAGTTTTCAACAATTTTTAACAGTTTTGAACAGTTGTTTATAGTTCTCAACTGTTTTGAGCAGTTGTGAACAATTTAAACAGTTTTAAACCGTTTTAAATAATTTTCAACATTTTTAACACTTCTGCACAGTTTTTTTTAACATTTTTGAGCAGTTTTAAATAGTTACGAACAATTTTAAATATTTTTTTTCAACCGTTCCCAATAGTTGTTAACAGTTTTGATCAATTGTGAACAGTTTTGAACCATTTCTGAACAATTGTCAGCAGTTATGAAAAGTTCTAAACACTTCTCAACGAGTTTCAACAATTATGAACAGTTTTCAACAATTGTTACCAGTTTCCAATAGTTATTAACCTTTGTTAGCAATTATTAACACTTTTCAACAGGTCTTAAGAGTTTTGAACAGCTCTTAAGAGTTTTGAACAATTTTCAACAGTTTTGAACAGTTGTTAATAGTTATCAATTGTTTTGAACAGTTGTGAACAATATAAACAGTTTTAAACCGTTTTAAATAATTTTCAACATTTTTTAACACTTCTGCACAGTTTTTTTTAAACATTTTTGAGCAGTTTTAAACAGTTACGAACAAATTTAAACAGTTTTTTCAACCGTTCCCAATAGTTGTTAACAGTTTTGATCAATTGTGAACAGTTTTGAACCATTTCTGAACAATTGTCAGCAGTTATGAAAAGTTCTAAACACTTTTCAAAGGGTTTCAACAATTATGAACAGTTTTCAACAATTGTTACCAGTTTCCAATAGTTATTAACCTTTGTTAGCAATTATTAACACCTTTCAACAGGTCTTAAGAGTTTTGAACAGCTCTTAAGAGTTTTGAACAGTTTTCAACAATTTTTAACAGTTTTGAACAGTTGTTTATAGTTCTCAACTGTTTTGAGCAGTTGTGAACAATTTAAACAGTTTTAAACCGTTTTAAATAATTTTCAACATTTTTTAACACTTCTGCACAGTTTCTTTTTTTTAACATTTTTGAGCAGTTTTAAATAGTTACGAACAATTTTAAATATTTTTTTTCAACCGTTCCCAATAGTTGTTAACAGTTTTGATCAATTGTGAACAGTTTTGAACCATTTCTGAACAATTGTCAGCAGTTATGAAAAGTTCTAAACACTTTTCAACGAGTTTCAACAATTATGAACAGTTTTCAACAATTGTTACCAGTTTCCAATAGTTATTAACCTTTGTTAGCAATTATTAACACTTTTCAACAGGTCTTAAGAGTTTTGAACAGCTCTTAAGAGTTTTGAACAATTTTCAACAGTTTTGAACAGTTGTTAATAGTTATCAATTGTTTTGAACAGTTGTGAACAATATAAACAGTTTTAAACCGTTTTAAATAATTTTCAACATTTTTTAACACTTCTGCACAGTTTTTTTTAAACATTTTTGAGCAGTTTTAAACAGTTACGAACAATTTTAAACAGTTTTTTCAACCGTTCCCAATAGTTGTTAACAGTTTTGATCAATTGTGAACAGTTTTGAACCATTTCTGAACAATTGTCAGCAGTTATGAAAAGTTCTAAACACTTTTCAATGGGTTTCAACAATTATGAACAGTTTTCAACAATTGTTACCAGTTTCCAATAGTTATTAACCTTTGTTAGCAATTATTAACACCTTTCAACAGGTCTTAAGAGTTTTGAACAGCTCTTAAGAGTTTTGAACAGTTTTCAACAATTTTTAACAGTTTTGAACAGTTGTTTATAGTTCTCAACTGTTTTGAGCAGTTGTGAACAATTTAAACAGTTTTAAACCGTTTTAAATAATTTTCAACATTTTTTTAACACTTCTGCACAGTTTTTTTTAACATTTTTGAGCAGTTTTAAATAGTTACGAACAATTTTAAATATTTTTTTTCAACCGTTCCCAATAGTTGTTAACAGTTTTGATCAATTGTGAACAGTTTTGAACCATTTCTGAACAATTGTCAGCAGTTATGAAAAGTTCTAAACACTTTTTAACGAGTTTCAACAATTATGAACAGTTTTCAACAATTGTTACCAGTTTCCAATAGTTATTAACCTTTGTTAGAAATTATTAACACTTTTCAACAGGTCTTAAGAGTTTTGAACAGCTCTTAAGAGTTTTGAACAATTTTCAACAGTTTTGAACAGTTGTTAATAGTTATCAATTGTTTTGAACAGTTGTGAACAATATAAACAGTTTTAAACCGTTTTAAATAATTTTCAACATTTTTTAACACTTCTGCACAGTTTTTTTTAACATTTTTGAGCAGTTTTAAACAGTTACGAACAAATTTAAACAGTTTTTTCAACCGTTCCCAATAGTTGTTAACAGTTTTGATCAATTGTGAACAGTTTTGAACCATTTCTGAACAATTGTCAGCAGTTATGAAAAGTTCTAAACACTTTTCAACGGGTTTCAACAATTATGAACAGTTTTCAACAATTGTTACCAGTTTCCAATAGTTATTAACCTTTGTTAGCAATTATTAACACTTTTTAACAGGTCTTAAGAGTTTTGAACAGCTCTTAAGAGTTTTGAACAATTTTCAACAATTTTCAATAGTTTTGAACAGTTGTTAATAGTTATCAACTGTTTTGAACAGTTGTGAACAATATAAACAGTTTTAAACCGTTTTAAATAATTTTCAACATTTTTTAACACTTCTGCACAGTTTTTTTAAACATTTTTGAGCAGTTTTAAACAGTTACGAACAAATTTAAACATTTTTTTCAACCGTTCCCAATAGTTGTTAACAGTTTTGATCAATTGTGAACAGTTTTGAACCATTTCTGAACAATTGTCAGCAGTTATGAAAAGTTCTAAACACTTTTCAACGGGTTTCAACAATTATGAACAGTTTTCAACAATTGTTACTAGTTTCCAATAGTTATTAACCTTTGTTAGCAATTATTAACACTTTTCAACAGGTCTTAAGAGTTTTGAACAGCTCTTAAGAGTTTGGAACAATTTTCAACAGTTTTGAACAGTTGTTAATAGTTCTCAACTGTTTTGAACAGTTGTGAACAATTTAAACAATTTGAAACCGTTTTAAATAATTTTCAACATTTTTTAACACTTCTGCACAGTTTTTTTAAAACATTTTTTAGCAGTTTTAAATAGTTACGAACCATTTTAAACAGTTTTTTCAACCTATTAACCTTTTGTTAGTAATTATTACCACTATTCAACAGGTCTTAAGAGTTTTGAACAATTTTCAACAATTATTAACAGTTTTCAACAACTATTAACAGTTTTGAACAGTTTTGAACAGTTGTGAACAATTTAAACAGTTTTAAACCGTTTTAAATAGTTTTCAACAGTTTTCAACAACTCTGCACAGTTTTTAACAGTTTTGAGCAGTTTTCAATAGTTCTTAACAGTTTTGAACCGTTTTAAACAGTTACGAACAATTTTAAACAGTTTTCAACCATTCCCAATAGTTGTTAACAGTTTTGATCAATTGTAAACAGTTTTGAACCATTTCTGAACAAATTTCAACAGTTTTGAAGAGTTCTAAACAATTTCCAACAGTTATGAAAAGTTCAAAACACTTTTCAATGGGTTTCAACAATTTCCGATTTTTTTTTTAACATACATTTTTTATTTATTTCATCTTTACAAAATGACTTAAGAGGCTAAAAGCATTTTTATTTCTTGCAAGTAAGCAATAAGATGCATCTTAAAATAGAAGTAAATAATTTTACAAGTTTGAATAACCTCTAATTCATGACAATGCATTGACTTTACTTGGATCCATGAATGTTGATACAAGCTATTATTTCTGTACGTAAACAATTGTTTATTAATTGTTAAGGCAATATGAGTGTAAGTTTTATTAACTAAGAAATTAATGAAAAAAAGGACCTTGCTCTAAAGATGTTGTTTTTAAAAAAATGACTTTGTGTTGTCATAGAAGCCCATAAAGGAGCTGCCACTAAATGTAAGGAGTGCCTTAAAGAGTCACTTTCATCCTGGAACAGAAGAGAGAACGTCTTTATTGATGATGTATTTAACACTAACATGACTTGTGGTTGGTAGTTCAACGCCCCCCAGTGGGATTTTGTTCCAAAAGGATGAATACATGTATTTAGTGGGTCACATTGGGAGGAAAACCCTCAAAAACATTTGAATTCTGAATAAAAATTCTAATTTTTCATCCGTTTTCCTTAAATTCACATTACTTTTGTTAGATATCTGTACAAATATGCATGGCAGAACGATAAGAAAAGGGTAAAAAAGGAATGAAAATGATGACATGGTTAAAGTGCAGTGTCTCAGACTCACCACCAGAGGGCAGA
Source organism: Nerophis lumbriciformis (assembly GCF_033978685.3). Classification (NCBI taxonomy): domain Eukaryota; kingdom Metazoa; phylum Chordata; class Actinopteri; order Syngnathiformes; family Syngnathidae; genus Nerophis; species Nerophis lumbriciformis. The sequence continues at coordinate 9,014,855 of NC_084567.2, read as the reverse complement.
AAAGCTAAGCTGTCAGCGCTAATAACCAGCTTATCTCCTTTTGGATCCAAAGGGCTTCTATTAAGTGATTTTGCAATTTACGGACATGCAAGAGTGATCCTGAACGCGTCATTTTACGATTTATGCAAACAAACATGTTAGCGTAACGTACAAAAATACAAGTACACATGACTTAAAAAGTACTACTACATATTTTAAGGATATTTAAAGGAAAATATTGTTCGAAACGCCAAACCTAATTGGATACAAAGAAACAAAAGCCCCGTGTTATCATGGTCCTTGTGGAGGGGGGCGTGGCCTGCGGGCCTGCAGCGGAACGGGGTGTGCCAGGACCGGCCTCGAAGACAGCGACAGGTGCGTAGATGGCCCAGATGGGCCTTGTTATCTAATCGCCTTTATTAGCAGCAGCCGTGACGAGACGAGTAGTTGGAGTTGGGGGTGCTGCTGAGAGACACAGACGCAGAAAAGACACTGTGCTGAAAAGCAAAAGACTTTGCACCATTGGATGAAAATAAAAACAGTGTTATACCCAGAATTCCGGGCTCTCCTGGCAGTGTGTGGTGGTCTGAAGAACCCACGAGAAGGCAACCTCTACAGTCCTAATCAACTAACCAGAAACAAATTCAAAAAAATTGTCCAATGATTGTGACGTTTGATATCAAAGACTGGGCCGTGTCGTCGGACTGTGTCGCACCAAACAAGTGACAGCTTGAAGTCGAAGTGATTTCCGTCACCAGCGTTGATCTCAACCCAACCAAGAAAAGTTGGGCATCATTTTGATCACAAAGTATCAAAAAGGATCATTCACACATTTTTTTATTGTGAGTTTTTCTCTGGCCAGGGTTGCACATTTCATCCTCTTTTCTGCAGAATATTTTATTTGCTGGTAAAATAAAAAAGTGATTTCAATCATCCAGTCGATGGCGAATGGCCATTTTGAATCAGTGCGGCGTCAATACAGCTAGCGAGTGTGCCACACACTCATCCTCCTTTACGCAACACTAGTTTGTTCCCGGAGGTTTCTGCTTGAAAAATGCATTTTCTCAACCAGAACCAGAACTTAAGAGTCAAACCTAAAAGCGCTATATCAAACCCTAACCCTGTCTTCAGACCCTTCTTCCAGACCCTTCTTCTTTTTCTTCTTCTTTTAGTCCTGTGCACCCCCCGTCCTTCCTGCGTGACCCCAGCATGTGAAACAACAGATGTTGACCATCAGGACAAAGAAGATGGTCGTTGTTTTCTGCTGGGGGAGGGGCTGGGAGTGGGGGAGGGGCTCTATTGTGTTGTCTTTGCAGGTGGTCTTAACCACTTTTAACAGTTCTTAACCTTTTGTTAACACCCATTAGCACTTTTCAACTGTTATTAACACTTAAAATTAACACTTTTCAACCGCTCCTAACCTTTTGTTAACACTTATTAACACTTTTCAACAGGTCTTGAGAGTTTTGAACAGTTCTGAAGAGTTTTGAACAATTTTCAACAATTTTCAACAGTTTTCAACAGTTTCCGGTAGTTTTCAACAGTTTTCAACAGTTCTTAACAGTGGTCATCCATTCTAAACAGGTTTGACCAGTTTTTAGTAGTTCTCAACTGTTTTTAACAGTTTTGAAAAGTTGTGAACAATTTAAACAGTTTTGAATAGTTCTTAAAAGTTTTGAACAGTTCACAATTTTGGACAGTTTTCAACAATTTTCAACAGGTCTCGAGAGTTTTAATTAGTTTTGAACAATTTTCAGTAGTTCCTGAACAATTTTCCAAAATTTTCAACTGTTTAACAGTTTCCGGTAGTTTTCAACAGTTTTCTACAGTTCTTAACAGTGGTCAGCAATTCTAAACAGTTTTGACCAGGTTTTAGTAGTTCTCAACTGTTTTTAACAGTTTTGAAAAGTTGTGAACAATTTAAACAGTTTTGAATAGTTCTTAAAAGTTTTGAACAGTTCACAACAGTTTTGAACAGTTTTCAACCATTTTGAATAGTTTTCAACCATTTTCAACAGGTCTCAAGAGTTTTGAATAGTTTTGAACAATATTCAAAAATTCCTGAACAATTTTCAACAATTTTCAACAGTTTTCAACAGTTTCCGGTAGTTTTCAACAGTTTTCAACAGTTCTTAACAGTGGTCAACCATTCTAAACAGTTTTCAGCAGTTTTGACCAGTTTCTAGTAGTTCTCAACTGTTTTTAACAGTTTTGAAAAGTTGTGAACAATTTAAACAGTTTTGAATAGTTCTTGACATTTTTCAACAGTTTTGAAGAGTTCGGAACAATTTTCAACAGGTTTCAACAGTTTCAAATAGTTCTTAAAAGTTTTGAACAGTTCACAACAGTTCACAACAGTTTTCAACAATTTTGAACGGTTTTCAACAATTTTCAACAGGTCTCAAGAGTTTTGAACAATTTTCAACAATTTTCAACAGTTTTCAACAGATTCCGGTAGTTTTCAACAGTTTTCAACAGTTTTGAACATTTCTTAACAGCAGTCAATAATTATAAACAGTTTTCATCAGTTTTGACCAGTTTTTAGCAGTTCTCAACTGTTTGTAACAGTTTTCAACAATTTTCAACAATTTTCAACAGTTTTCGGTAGTTTTCAACAGTTTTCAACAGTTTTTAACAGTTTTTAACAGTTCTTAACAGTAGTCAATAATTCTAAACAGTTTTCATCCGTTTTGACCAGTTTTTAGCAGTTCTCAACTGTTTGTAACAGTTTTCAACAATTTTCAACAATTTTCAACAATTTTCAACAATTTTCAACATTTTTCAACATTTTTCAACAGATTCTGGTAGTTTTCAACAGTTTTCAACAGTTTTCAACAGTTCTTAACAGTAGTCAATAATTCTAAACAGTTTTCATCAGTTTTGACCAGTTTATAGCAGTTCTCAACTGTTTTTAACAGTTTTGATAAGTTGTGAACAATTTAAACAGTTTTGAATAGTTTTTAACATTTTTCAACAGTTTTCAAACATTCCCAATAGTTCTTAACATTTTTCAACAGTTTTCAAACATTCCCAATAGTTCTTAACAGTTTTCACCAGTTTTTAAATGCTTCTGAACAATTTTCAATGGTTTTCAACAGTTCCGAATAGTTATTAACAGTTTTGAACAGTTTCTTTTAACAGTTTTGAACAAAATATAGCAATGTACATTATTACATTTAAAAATATATATATATATATATATTTATTTATTAACACATTTTTGGATATATTTCAAGTCTTTTGTTCTACATTTACTTATTGTTTGCTAACATGTCAATAGAGCCTCTCTCTCTCTCTCTCACACACACACACACACACACACACACACACACACACACACACACACACACACACACACACACACACACACACACACACACACACACACACACACACACACACACTAACATTAAACCTTTGCGTGCGTTGATGGAAGTCAAAGTCTGTTTTTAAGTGGGTCCGTTTGGGACAAGAGTTTCCACGTGTAATAAAAAGCAAATGAAAGATATTTTTGCATCCAATAAACTTTATTAACTGAAGTAAACATTGTGGGTCATGCAGCATGCGTGTGTTCTTAAAAAGGTCAACGAAGTGCAGTTTTTTTCAAGTTCGGGTAGAAAGAGGAAGCACTGTGTCAGCAAACACAGAACACGTCAAGAGGCCACAAAAAGAAGTCACATGACCCAAAGGAGACGTGAGAAGTGTCTGTGACGCCCTGCAGGTCACATCAGGTCAATGAACGCCACTCATGTCTATCAATCAAACTTCTCTTTTCTCTAATTTGAGTCGTTAAAAATGACGTCTGCTGAATTAAAGAAGTCAGTGTCAAGAGAACAAAGTGTCTCCAATGGACTCCTGTCAGTGCACTTCAACACACGTATTGTTTGTTTGCTCCTCCTCAACTCGTCTTGACGCTTTAAGTAACGTTTCATCCAACTTTGATCAAAGACGATAAAAATGAAGGGAATGGAATCACAACAAGGCGTGTGAGAAAAAAAAAGAGTCTCCAAAAGGAGGAACACGAGTCCAAACATTCACCAAAAATGTGCGGCGTCTGTCATTATTTTTCTGACAAACACAACACGCGGTCAGGCTGTTACTAAACGCCTAATCAAACAGGTTTCAACAGTTTTCAACAGTTCTTAAGCGTTTTGAACAGTTTTGAATTGTTTTGAACAGTTTCTGAACAATTTTCAACGGGTTTCAACAGTTTCAAATAGTCCTAAAAAGTTTTGAACAGTTCTTGTCAGGTTCAAATACTGATGACATCTATTAAACAAGACAAGAAGCAAGGAATTAAACAGAGACAGAATTCAAATTGGCTCAATTGAGGAGAAATGTCTGGACTGTACTCTTTGAACAGTCTCACCATGCTCTGACGAAAGATTGTACGCCTCCTCTTTTATTTGGACTTTCCCTGATTACATGGCAACAGGTGTTTCTAAGGGACGGGGGTCATAAACAGCCATCGCCTTTGTCACAAAACAGTTCAAAGCAAAGGTTGGTTCAAAGAAAAAGTCGGTTCAAAGAAAAGGTCGTAAAACAGTTCAAAGAAGAGGTCGTAAAACAGTTTAAAGAAGAGGTCGTAAAATAGTTCAAAGAAAAGGTGCCTGGAGTTTTGGTAGGTCATGCTTTCTCTCCGCTTTGTAGATCTCGGGTCAAGACAAAATCTTTCTGTGGATTACAATACATGAAAGAAACATAACACCTTCATGTTGCTTCCCATCCTACACAGTGGAGTTTTACAAGCCTTCTGCTTGGTAGGATCAAAGACAGCTTTTGTCCTCTCGCCGGGCGAGCCGAACTCAATGTAACACAAAGTTTTGTGATAATTTAGATACAATTATTCTGACAGTTCTCAACAGTTTTCAAAAATTTTCAACAACAGGTCCCAAGCGTTTTTAACATTTTTGAACCATTCTGAACAGTTTTGAATAGTTCTTGAAGAATTTTCAATGGTTTTCAACAGTTTATAATAGTTTTGAACAGTTTTAAACAGTTTTGAACAGTTCTTAACAGCTTTCAACTATTCTAAACAGGTTTGGACAGTTTTTAATAGTTCTCAACTGTTTTGAACATTCTAAACAGTTTTAAACAAAAATGATAAAACAAGACTTGAAATTTCTCCCACAGGTGTACTAAAAACACCCGCTGGAACTTTAGTTGTTTTTGTTTTTTTTGTCAAAACATCACCAAATTGGGTACACACCTTTAGGGGACTAAAAGGTATGGAGGGTCAAATGGGACAAAATTAAAAGATACATCTTTAGATAATTACTTAAATGTATCAGTAATTAATTTGCCAATCATCTATTTAATATAATGGTAGATTTATTATATCATCATTTATTTGTTTCAAGAATTTCATCATTTACTTATTATGTAATCATTTAATTAATCATTTAATTATTTAATTAATTTCATTCTTCCATGATTTATCTATTTCACAATTTAATCATTGATTTCATTATCTATTTAATCATTCAATTTAATATTTCAATACTTAATTATTTATTTATATAATTATTTGTTGTATTCAATTATTTTAATAATTATTTTATTATTACTTATGAAATATTTAATATTATTAAACTATTTTCCAATTTAATTATTGATTTCATTATTTCATTATCTATGTAATCATTTAATTTAATATTTAAATACTTAATTTATTTATCTAATTATTTGATTTAATCAATTATTTTGATAATAATTCAATGATTAAATAATATAATTATCATTTAATATTATTTATTGATTTCATTATTTTTATAATTTCATTATTGATTTCATTATTTGAGCATTTAAGCATTTAATGTAATATTTCAATATGTAATTTATTTATCTAATTATTTGATTTAATCAATTATTTTGATAATTATTTAATAATTAAATGATGTAATTATTTAATGATTTAATTATTTTACAATTTAATTACTGATGTCATTATTTCATTATCTATTTAATAATTTCATTTAATTTATTTATTAATCTAATGATTTGATTTAATCAATTATTTTGATAATTAATCAACTATTTAGCCACAACGACATCCTCGGTACTAAGCCCACATAAGGGCAAGGAAAAACTTACCCCAGTGGGACGTCGATGTGAATGACTATGAGAAACCTTGGAGAGGACTGCATATGTGGGTATGCATGTGGGTATCCCCCCCCCCACCCCTCTCGGGGAGACCGAATGCAATGGATGTCGAGTGGGTCTGACATAATATTGTGAGAGTCCAGTCCATAGTGGATCCAACATAATAATAAGAGTCCAGTCCATAGTGGGGATAAAAGGCAAGTAGTACTATATATTTCTGAAAAAAGGTGAATATTTGTGGAAAAAAATAGTTATAAACTTGTAAGTAAATCGTAATATATTTTGTGAAATAGGACAATATATATATTTTTTTAAACTAGCATATTTTGGGGGAAATAGTATATATCTCTGTGGAAAAACAGTAAAATATTTGTAAAAAAAATTGTATATTTTGTGAAAAAAAAATCGGAATATTCCTGAGAAAATAGTAGTATATTTGTGAGCAAATGGTAGTATATTTTTGTGGAAAAAAAGTTGAATAATTGTGGAAAAATTGTATAATCGTGAGCAAATAGTGGTATATTTTTGTGAAAAAAAAGTTGAATAATTGTGGAAAAATAGTATAATATTTGTGAGCAAATAGTGGTATATTTTTGTGGAAAAAAAGTTTAATAATTGTGGAAAACTAGTATAATATTTGTGAGCAAATAGTGGTATATTTTTGTGGAAAAAAAAGTTATAATATATATATTTAACTATTTAATTATTTTACAATTTTGAGTCCATTATTTCATGAACATGTGTCTCGGCCATCAAACTTAGTGGGCGGGGCCAACAAATGTCGTTCAATCATTACAAGTGGAAGTGGTAAACAATCAGGTGTTAGGATCCGCCCACTGACACTGAGTTTGACAGACAATTGATTTGTGAAGCAAATAGGACAAAATTAAGTCACTGAACCTTTAAACTATTACTTTAAATGTGTCAAATTAAATCATTAAATAATAAAAAAAACGTTATTTTACACATTGATTACAAATATACAATGACACATTTTAGTAATTTAAATGTTTAATTAATTTTGCCCCATTTGGCACTCCATAGATTAAAAATCATGGCCACAATCAAGCAAAATATATTTGGCGAACAACAAATTGTCCATAAACTATTGATCATGTTTACTGATAATTGATGCTAGAAAGTCTACATTTTGACCATCTTTATGGTCATGTGAAGACATTTTTACAATTTTTCCACATTACAGTAAATATTTGGAAAAAAAGGACAAGAGCAGGAAGGTTTGCGCTTGACGGCAAGGTTTATTTTCTTGCAAATACACTAGAAATGTTTACAAAAGCACAGTAGAAAGGTGTGTGCCGTGTAAATTATCAAAACTAAACAGGAGTTTTAATCATTTTTGCACCAAAACATGACAAGGAAAGATTGTCATTCTCAGCAGCAAAACAAAACCAGCAGTGACCTCACGGGGGCGCCGGGGGTCACACGCCGCCATTGCTACAACACCAAAAAAACGCTTTGTTGTTGTTGTTGTCGCAAACAGGGCGAAGGCTATGGCATGAGCGCTGGTCCTGAAGGAGGAAGAGGAGGGGCTTCATTCATCTTGCTGGCGTAACTCACGTCAAGATAGTCAGCAACCGTCCAGTGTGACCTTGGGCGAGGTCACGTGACCGCGCCAATGCGCCACCGTCCACGTGTAACTTTACTCGTTTTCTGGTCAAAACAAAGTGAAATGAAGCTTGGACCCAAGCAGAATATCTACAAACAATATACACCAAGAAAAGAAAAAATATCACAATTTTAGGTGGGGGAGGGGGGATAAATATCGAGTGGCCCCTTACTATTTTTTTTTTTACAAGTTTGTATTGCTTTTATTTTACATAATACTGAGATTTAGAGGCAAAAACTAGCCAGTGTTCTTTCGGCCTTGATGTCAAGAAGGCACATAACACACACACACACACATTCTTGTACACACACACACACTCTCGTACACACACACACACAAAAGTGTCCACGCAGCAAAATACTTTAACGGTGACACGTTTTGTTTTTTTGTCTTGAAGGGAAAGCTAGGCGGGAGCGATTTGTGGCACGGAAGTGCGGAGCGAGCTAAAGGTCATCTTTGGTCACGAGCCCGATGAGCGAATGCGGGGTCAGTCCTCAAAAATGGAGAAGCGATGGCTCAGGTGTGAACAGGTGATCAGGATTAAGGTCTCGTGTAGAACAAAAGTACACACACAAAAAAAACTTCACCAAAAAGAACTTTCCAGTCGGAGGACTTAGCTCGATTTTGTAGGATTGACAGAACTGTTGCTTCTGTAATGCTCGGAATGGGAACATGTTACGCGCTTTAATTATTTTTGACGAAAAAAAAGCACCACTTAAAAATATCGTGCATTACGATGAGATGATCTCGGTAAAAAAAAAACGTCCGTTTTTCTACCGTTTGTGGCAAGAAGTCTGTTCAAAGTTTCCCACTTTGCAGTAACCTTCTGGTGAGGCAAACACGGACTAACTGGGGTCGGTTGACAGAATCGTCACTTTTGTGTTCGGATGGAAAGGTTTGATCGGAATATGTGAATTGTTACAATGATCCTTGGTAGAGAAATCAAACAAAAGGGTTGAAATAGATCGGTAAAAGTGACAGCAAGTTGAATTTGTGTCGCTTGTTCATCTGATCAGGAATAACTGATCCGACATTTATCGCTGCAAAGTCCAATTGGAAGTATCCTGCTGGAGATAAACGGCGGTCGACAGAAGCGTCTCTCCTGTGTCATGATGGAACATTTTGATCGGAACTAACCGATCCTACCTGTGCTGAACTGGACTACTCGGTGGAAACTTCCGGTACTTCTGATCCGAAGCGTCCCACTTGTACTCTTTGGCTGGGGCGGAGCGAGATGGACATCTGTTCTTTCGTCGGTCGACAGAATCGTCACTCCTGTGTTACGATGGAAAGTCTGATCGGAACTAACCGATCCGACCGACTTCGGTACAGTACAGTACGTGTATTTTGCGGTTTCGGTTAGGTCCGATCTGAAGCATCGCACTCTACAGTACTGTTTTGGTTGGGGCGGAGCTTAACACACTTGCTCTGTCATTGGTCGACAGAATTGTTACGATGAAATTCCACGATTGGAACAAGACCATTTTTTCATCTTTGCGCGAATCTTAGGACTTAAAATCCTCGCGTCCACCAAGTGGTTCGGTACAGTTCTGTGGAGTATGTATATTTTGGAGTTTCTGTCGGGTGCGATTTGAAAGATCTAACTTTAATCAACTTTAATCAGTCGACAGAATCTTCACTCCTGCGTTACTATGGAAAATTCTGATCGGAACTAACCGATCCGACCGACTTGGTGGAAACGTTCGCTACAGTACAGTACGTATATTTTGCGGTTTGTTAGGTCTGATCCGAAGTTGGTTGGGGCGGAGCTAGACACACTTGCACTGTCATTGGTCGACAGAATTGTTACGATTAAATTTTTACGATAGGAACGAGACAATTTTTTTCAACTTTTTTGAAAGACATCCAAAAATATTGTAGATTACAAACTGAGAGGAATTTGTGCGAATCTTATAACCCTTTTGCCCACCGAGTGGTTCGGTACAGTTCTGTGGAGTACGTATATTTTGCAGTTTCTGTCGGGTGTGATTTGAAGGATCTAACTTGACAGAATCTTCACTCCTGCATTACGACAAAAAATTCTGATCGGAACTAACCGATCCGACCTACTTGGTGGAAACGTTCGCTACAGTACAGTACGTAGATTTTGCGGTTTCTGTTAGGTCTGATCCGAAGTTGGTTGGGGCGGAGTTAGACACATTTGCACTGTCATTGGTCGACAGAATTGTTACGATTAAATTTCACGATTAGAACAAGACAATTTTATCAGCATCCAAAAATATTGTAGATTACAAAAAGGAATTTGTGCGAATTAACCCGAGTTGCTTGGTGGAAACGAGACTTAAAATCCTCGTGTCAACCAAGTGGTTCGGTACAGTTCTTTGGAGTACGTATATTTTGCCATTTCTGTCGGGTGCGAGTTGAAGGATCTAACTTGACAGAATCATTTGGTTTAACTTGAAATGGTCGACGGAATCGTCACTCCTGTGTAACGATGAAAATGCGCGATCGGAAAAGGTAACAAAACTGGAAAATTCTTCAAAAAGAGCTTGGGTTCAGTCATAAAGGCTGAGAACTTTCCAGTCGGAGGATTTTGCTCGATTTTGTAGGATCGACACAACCGTTGCTTCTGTAATGATCGGAATGGGAACACCATGTTACGCTCTTTAATTGGTTTTGACGAAAAAAAGCACCACTTAAAAATATTGCATTGCGATGAGATGAATTTGCAGCAGTCGTGTCTCGCCAGAATTAACCAAACTGGCCATCTTGGTAAAAAACGTCCGATGTTTTTCTACCATTTGTGGCAACAAGTCTATTCAAAGTTTCACATTTTGCAATAACCTTCTTTTGAGGCATAGACGGACTAACCGGGGTCCTCGGATCGGTTGACAGAATGGTCACTTTTCTGTTCGGATGGTGGAAAATTCTGATCGGAACTAACCGATCCGACCTACACGGTGGAAACGTTCGACACAGTACAGTACGTATATTTTGCGGTTTCTGTTAGGTCTGATCCGTAGCATCCGACTTTGCAGTATTCTTTTGGTTGGGGTGGAGCTAGACACACTTGCTCTTTCATTGGTCGACAGAATTGTTTCGAGGAAATTTCAAGATTAGAATGAGACCATTTTTTCAACTTTTCTGAGACATCCATAAATATTGTAGATTACAAACAGAAAGGAACTTGTGCGAATCTTAGAACTTAAAATCCTCGTATCCACCAAGTGGTTCGGTACAGTTCTTTGGAGTACGTATATTTTGCCGTTTCTGTTGGGTGAGAGTTGAAGGATCTAACTTGACGGAACCATTTTGTTTAACTTTAATTGGTCGACAGAATCATCACTCCTGCGTTACTACGGAAAATTCTGATCGGAACTAATCGATGCGACCTACTTGGTGGAAATGTTCGCTACAGTACAGTACGTATATTTTGCGGTTTCTGTTAGGTCTGATCCGAAGTTGGTTGGGGCGGAGCTAGACACACTTGCACTGTCATTGGTCGACTGAATCGTCACTCCTGCGTTACTACGGAAAATTCTGATCGGAACTAATCGATGCGACCTACTTGGTGGAAACGTTCGGTACAGTACAGTACGTATATTTTGCAGTTTCTGTCAGGTCTGATCCGAAGTTGGTTGGGGCGGAGCTAAATACACTTGCACTGTCATTGGTCGACAGAATTGTTACGATGAAATTTCACGATAGGAACGAGACAATATTTTTCAACTTTTCTGCAAGACATCCAAAAATATTGTAGATTACAAACCGAGAGGAATTTGTGCGAATCTTAAATCCCTTGTGCACACCGAGTGGTTCGGTACAGTTCTGTGGAGTACATATATTTTGCAATTCTGTCGGGTGCGATTTGAAGGATTTAACTTGACAGAAACGTCACTCCTGCATTACGACAAAAAATTCTGATCGGAACTAACCGATCCGACCTACTTGGTGGAAACATTCGTTACACTACAGTATGTATATTTTGCGGTTTCTGTTAGGTCTGATCGGAAGTTGGTTGAAGGCTTGCACTGTCATTGGTCAACACACTTGTTACGATGAAATTTCACGATCAGAACAAGACAATTTTTTCAACTTTTCTGCAAGATATCCAAAAATATTGTGGTTCGGTACAGCTCTTTGGAGTACGTATATTTTGCCGTTTCTGTTGGGTGCGAGTTGAAGGATCTAACTTGACAGAACCATTTTGTTTAACTTGAAATGGTCGACGGAATCGTCACTCCTATGTAACGATGAAAATGTGCGATCGGAAAAGGTAACAAAACAGGACATTTACCGAACGAGTAGTGCGAACTGAACCTCTACTGGTGAGAAAGTGAACAAAAAGGCCCTTTGTGAAGTAAGATTTTAAACTGACCCGTGGCACAAAATCTTAAGACTGACGTGTTTCAGCTCGTCCAGCCCGTAGAGGAAATAGCCCGCCTAAATAAAAGTCTGGAAAAAAACGTGATGAAATGACGGACTTAAGACTGGTGTGAACCCTTCCACACAAACACCACTCCCACAGGTTATGGCCACACTAGCAGCAATAACAAACATGAAAAAGAAGACACTGAAATGTTTTGAACGCGTGGACCACAAAGTTAACGTGACACAAAAAAAAATACAACAGGGCACATTTTCCAGGCAAAAAGTGCGGGGAAGTTTGTCGTTTCGTTTTTTTGTTTTTTTTTGGCGGTACGGTCTTAAGCGGGACGCGTGGCGCCGTGCAGTGTAAGACACGAAGAGTGATTCAAGTGCTGCACAGTAACACCGGGTGGCGCTCCACAGCGTCTTGGACTCATCCAAGGTAGGAAAAAAAGGAGACGACCTGGTAGCTTCGACGGAGGACTGCTGGGAGTCCATCTTGTGCTTGAGTAACAGTGTTGGCGTGCGACGTTAGTGTCATGAGATATCATGGTGGTAAGGCAGGAAGCAGGTCTCCCTTCTTAGTTCTTGTGGCGCTTACAAAAAGGTGCATCGGGCTACAGGTGGGGGGGAAACTGCTTTCACAGCTGAAATGCGTCTAGTGTTGGATTTAACACACACAGCGGGGGTGTTTGTGTGTGTAGGAAACAAGGTTTGGCTCAGTGGTTCCTAATAAGTTTTGCCGGCCAAAGAATGCATCCGTGTAGGAATGGAGACACCTATGCTACCTTTTAGGGGGTACAAAAAAAAGGCTGGTCCTGGTCGAGTCCTTCATCTTTGGAGTCAACCAAGAGAGGAAGAGAAGGAGGTGATGATGCAATAAACCGTCCTAGGAGGGCTCAGGGAGAGGAGCGCTGTCTTTTGTTGACCCCCCCCTACAGTGCACTGATCCCTCGAGCCCCCTTCCCATGTGCCAGGCTTGGGGTGAGGGGTTTGGGGGGGTGGTTGTTGGCGAGCATCCTGTATCAACACTTCTGGGCCTCCACTGGAGACATGGCGATGTACGAGCCGTTCCTTATAGGCTGGCTGGCCGGCGCGTCCGGCGACTCGTCCGTCTTGTCGCTGACTTGCGTGTAAGCCGTGTCGTCTTTGGCCGTCTGCGTAACCAAGAAACACGGGCGTTAGTGGAAAAACACGTGAAATATGGAATATTTAAAGTGAAACATCCTCTTCGTGTAGAATATGAACTAAAACAGCTGATGACAATTCACTAGGTGCTGCTGTTTTGGGTAGCAATGACTTAATTAAGCGTCGCTACGTCAACGACACTCTCAATATATTATATACAAAATTATGTGTATATTATCTTTAAAATTTGGTTATCAAAATAGAGATATTAGATGTACATGTGTGTATATTATCTTTAAAATTCCTCCATAGTGATGGATACAATGTGTATATTATCCTTAAATCTGTCAATATAATGATATTAGACATACAGATGTGTACATTATCTTTAAATGAATCAATATGGTGACATTAGATGTACATTCTTTAAATTAATCAAAATAGTGATATATTTGATGTACATATATTATCTTGACATTTGTCAATAAAGTGTTATATTGGCTGTAAATTCATTAATATAGTGATATATTAAATGTACAGACATGTATACTACCTCTAAATTCATCAATACAGTGGTATATTAGATGTACAGACATGTATACCATTGTTAAATGCATCAATATAGTAATATATTAGTTGTACAGACGTATATACTATCTTACAATTAATCAATATAGTGGTATTAGACCTATACTATATTTAAATTCATCAATAAAGCTATATTATATATACAGCTGTATTAGCTGTAAATTCATTAATATAGTGATACATTAGATGTACATATGTGTATACTATCTTTAAATTAATCAATATAGTAATATATTAGATGTATACTATCTTCAAATTCATCAATTAAGTGCTATATTAGCTGTATAGATGTATATACTATCTTACAATTAATCAAAATAGTGGTATTAGACCTATACTATGTTTAAATTAATCAATAAAGCTATATTATATATACAGCTATATTAACTGTAAATTCATTAATATAATATTAGATGTACATATGTGTATAATATCTTGAAATTAATCAATATAGTAATATATTAGATGCATACTATCTTCAAATTCATCAATTAAGTGCTATATTAGCTGTACAGACGTATATACTATTTTACAATTAATCAAAAGAGTGGTATTAGACCTACACTGTCTAAATTAATCAATAAAGCTATATTATATATACAGCTATATTAACTGTAAATTCATTAATATAATGATATATTAGATGTACATATGTGTATAATATCTTTAAATTAATCAATATAGTAATATTTTAGATGCATACTATCTTCAAATTCATCAATTAAGTGCTATATTAGCTGTACAGACGTATATACTATCTTACAATTAATCAATATAGTGGTATTAGACCTATACTATATTTAAATTCATCAATAAAACTATTATATATACAGCTGTATTAGCTGTAAATTCATCAATATAGTGATATATTAGATGTACATATGTGTATACTATCTTTAAATTAATCAATATAGTAATATATTAGATGCATACTATCTTCAAATTCATCAATTAAGTGCTATATTAGCTGTATAGACGTTTATACTATCTTACAATTAATCAAAATAGTGGTATTAGACCTATACTATGTTTAAATTAATCAATAAAGCTATATTATATATACAGCTATATTAACTGTAAATTCATTATTATAGTGATATATTAGATGTACATATGTGTATACTATCTTTAAATTAATCAATATAGTAATATATTAATTGCATACTATCTTCAAATACATCAAGTGCTATATTAGCTGTACAGACGTATATACTATCTTACAATTAATCAAAATAGTGGTATTAGACCTATACTATAATTAATCAAAAGCTATATTATTATATATACACAGCTATATTAGCTGTAAATGTATCAATATAGTGATATATTAGATGAAGATAGTATACACATATGTACACTATCTTCAAATTCATCAATTAAGTTCCATATTAGCTGTACATTCATCAATATAGTGATGTACAGATGTGTATACTGTCTTTAAATTATTTAATATAGTGATATTAGACATACAGATGTGTACATTATCTTTAAAATCAGCACACACTCACAAAAAACGAAGGAAACTTGTTTTTTTAACGCCTATGTATGTTTTAAGTCTGGCACGCAAATACTATCAATAACTTACTGGCTGGTGTTCTGTTATTAAGTAAAGATTAACAAAGTGAGATCATATCGCAATCTACATTTTACTCGTCCACACACAAACAATGACGTTTTTCAAAGTTTTTCAGGATAAAAGTGGACGTTTTGAGTGTAAACGAAAAGTTAAAATGCAAAAGGAAGATATGCGTTATAAAAATATGTTCATATAGACATAGCTATAAATATATATAGCACCACAACATATATTTAAGTCAATAAATAAAAGGCAAATACACTACAAGGTGCCAATTAAGACCCAAATGTACATTACAACATATTTGCTGGCTAACAAACTGAATTAAACATAGGAGAACAGCAAATAAGGTGGCAAAAATGAATAAAGACTTACAGCAAAAGAATGAAAAGCCTCAGTAAAATCAATACGTTTTACTTCGTTCTAAAACAGAAAAGGGGAAAAAAGGGGGTTACAGAAATGTAAAAATTGAACAACAGGGTTAATATAATGCTTCACATTGCAATTAAGCATATTCAACATTTTTAAAACAGTGCTATAAACTAAGCTGACAATCGTGTGACATTTGAGAAATGATTTAGATGACAAATGATGTATGTGTGGAGCTGCATCGTTAGCTTAGCATGCTTAGCTTCCAAACAAGGAGAAACGGCCAGCTTCTATTTGGTGAAAACACTGAAACATTTAAGAGTGGTTTGTCAATTTTGTCAAACTAAAATGTTTCTTTTTACCAAGCCAGCAGTTTCATGTCCGTGTTCGGCAAGATGCTACGCTAATAGCATGAACTTACTGTGTGTTGTCAAATAACTACAGTGTTTTACAGACTATAAGCCGCTACGTTCTTCCTACGCTTCGCAACCTGTGGCTTATAAAACGGTGCGACTAATTTATGGATTTTTTTTTTCACACTAATGGCGGTAGTGTTTTGTTTTCAACGAATAGTTTTAATAATACACCGACAGACACTGAAAAGGAGTTTTATTGGTTGGACAAGTTTTACAATATATCTAAAACAATTCATACTTTCTAAACCGTCATATTTGACAGCAGTGTTTTCAAGCATATTTGTATGTGCTATCGTAACGTAATCAAGCTAGCGTCATCAGCATTAGCTAATATGCCGACAAGTGTACCACGTTTACAAGTGTTTGTGTTGGTATTAACTTACAATAGCGTTCTTTTTGTATTGTTTCAGTTTCACAAATTCATGAAGACGTCACCGTGGAGTTATTGTATGGGTTTAGCTGATTGGAGAGCTAGATTCCACAGCTAGTGGGTCCATGACGATTTTGTTTGATCAGTCATTTGGAAACAATTAAGGTATGTAAATAAAACATTTACAAAATCTTTCTGTGTAAATAACTCATTTCAGAACGTATATATATATATATCTGCGGCTTGTATATGAACAAAAATGTTTTCCCTAAAATTTAGTGGCTGCGGCTTATATAACGGTGCGGTCTGTAGTTTGGAAAATACGGTATTCGTTATGTCATGTTCTTTGCTGGAAAACTAGATGAGAAAACTGACTAGATATTAGATATAGCTTAACTTTAAAGGTGTAACAATCACAGTTCAATACACTGCAAAAAGTCTGTTGAAAAACAAAAAAAATTACTAAAGTTAGGGGTATTTTATTTGAACTAAGCTAAATTATCTGCCAATAGAACAAGAAAATTTGGCTTGTCCAGACTTTCCAAAACAAGTAAAATTAAAGCTGCCAGCAGCGATGGACGGGACCGACTTTGACGGCGCATAAAATCCAAACCGGAGCAGTAATTAAAACTCTTTGTTCAACTTTTAATCAGAAGGGTTCAATCTCTCTCCTGTGCTAGTTTGAAGCCGACACGACAAACGCGCTCAGAGGAGATAATGTTTGAAAAAAGGGGACCGGTTTTTACAAAACTTTTGTTTTGAAGGGGGAATTGCAAACTTCCTGTTGATTTTTGCTGGGGGTTGTCAATATATGAAATGTAGGTCTAAGTGAGACCTACATAGAGGTTGTTGTTTCATGTCTCTAAGACATTCTTACTGGAAGTTACAGGCAGTTTTGTCTGAGTTTTCTTCCTCGGAGCAGTTGTGTTTGTGTTTTCTTCCTAGGGGGCGCTAGAGCGCAATTTTGAGTTTTGGGGTTGGGTTTTTTATTAGATCGCAATTTTTACCAGTCCTGGTGTGTGTGTCCAGTTTGGTGAGTTTTGAAGCATGTTAAGGGGGTCAAATTACAGCTCAAAGAGGCAAAAGTGACTGTTTTTAGTAAACTTTTGTTCTGAAGGGGGAATTGCCAACTTCCTGTTGATTTTTGCTGAAGGATGTCAATGTATGAAATCTAGGTCTAAGTCAGACCTACATAGAGGTTTTTGTCTCATGTCTCTACGACAATTCTACCGGAAGTTGCAAGCAGTTTTGTCTGTGTTTTTTCTTAGGGGGCGCTACAGCTTCAGCTCATCAAACGCTAGGACGCGTTTGATGAGCTGAAGACGGACTACAAGAACCCCATAGATCAGTGCAACACTTTAAATCCGCTGGTGCTCCCAGAGTATCTCATCCACTTTTTGAGTTTTGCAATTTTGAGTTTTTTTTTTTTTTTTTTTTATTAGACGGCAATTTTCGCCAGTCCTGATGTGTGTGTCAAATATGATGAGTTTTGAAGCATGTTAAGGGGGTCAAATTACAGCTCAAAGAGGCGGCGGAATAATAATAATAAAACGGACAAAATACAATAGGGTCCTCTGTCCCAAAGGGACATTGCGGTCCCTAAATAGCAAAAATACCTTAAAATAAGAATATTCTCACTAATAACAAGTGCACTTTTCTTGGTAGAAAAAAAAAAAGACCTTTTTGCTCAATATGTTGAAAAATATTCTTAAATTAAGTAAATGCTAGTGCCATTATCTTGACATAATGATATGCGCTCGGCATTACATTTCTTGAAACCAGAAAACTTATACTAAAAACTAATTTATTGTTCTTAATGGAAAGGCAACAAGGCAAGCGCTTGTTACTCTCGGGGTTTCCTAGCCTCTCAGGCAAATCATATGGTCTAAAGATGCATTTTTCCATCGATAACATGACATCATCGCACCAAGTGCGTGCTCTTTCAGTCAATTAGTGCGCATATATACAGCCCGGCCCCCGGCCAAATTTCTTTTTATTGTAATTTTGAAGAATTTATCTGAATGTGCATGAATTATTTCTGTTCAAAATTGTTTGAAATGTCACATGTTAAATGTTTAAATATTAACTGTCCGTTTACTGTACTACTATGTGAGTACGTATTTCCTATTGTTTCATTGAAAATATAACAGCAAAGTCCATTTGGCTGTCATCTGTTTTAATTATGAGACACATTTGTGTCAAAATCATGACTTTTTTTTCATACTTGAAGTAAGAAATGATTACTTTAAAAAAGTAGTTTTATACTTGCGAGTGTTGATGACACAGCTTTGCAACAGTTGATATTCTAGTTTCAAGCATGTTTTACTCAATATAGGTCATCAAATCTCAGCAACAAGCTGTAATATCTTACTGAGATCATTCAGGACCAAAACCCTTAAAACAAGTAAAACACTAACATAAAATCTGCTTAGTGAGAAGAATTATCTTATCAGACAGAAAATAAGCAAATATCACTCTTATTCGAGATATTTAATCTTACTTAGATTTCAGTTTTTGCAGTGTATATACTTGAGTTTTACGGCCACAATTTGGTTATTTTTAGTACAGTAAGGGAACTAAAATGTAAAACTGCTAAGCTTTGTGGTAAACAACCCAGAAGCCCAAATGTTGCTCAAGAGGAGAATTGAAGTGTAGAAAAGGCTGGCCTGCACTGCATTTGTTTACAAAGTATACACATGATTAAGAATACGTGCACAGTTATGCGCCTACTTAGCTTCCATAGCTATTGCACAGCATCTTTCTTTGTTTTGTCTGCCAAAAAGTATCTTCAATGATTTTAACAGGAAAAGTGCTGTTTAAAGGGGAACATTATCACCAGACCTATGTAAGCGTCAATATATACCTTGATGTTGCAGAAAAAAGACCATATATTTTTTTAACCGATTTCCGAACTCTAAATGGGTGAATTTTGGTGAATTAAACGCCTTTCTAATATTCGCTCTCGGAGCGATGACGTCACAACGTGGCGTCACATCGGGAAGCAATCCGCCATTTTCTCAAACACCGAGTCAAATCAGCTCTGTTATTTTCCGTTTTTTCGACTGTTTTCCGTACCTTGGAGACATCATGCCTCGTCGGTGTGTTGTCTGAGGGTGTAACAACACGAACAGGGACGGATTCAAGTTGCACCAGTGGCCCAAAGATGCGAAAGTGGCAAGAAATTGGACGTTTGTTCCGCACACTTTACCGACAAAAACTATGCTACGACAGAGATGGCAACAATGTGTGGATATCCTACGACACTCAAAGCAGATGCATTTCCAACGATAAAGTCAAAGAAATGTGCCGCCAGACCCCCATTGAATCTGCCGGAGTGTGTGAGCAATTCAGGGACAAAGGACCTCGGTAGCACGGCAAGCAATGGCGGCAGTTTGTTCCCGCAGACGAGCGAGCTAAACCCCCTATAGACCCTAGCTTCTCTGGCCTGCTGACATCAACTCCAAAACTGGACAGATCAGCTTTCAGGAAAAGAGCGCGGATGAAGGTATGTCTACAGAATATATTAATTGATGAAAATTGGGCTGTCTGCACTCTCAAAGTGCATGTTGTTGCCAAATGTATTTCATATGCTGTAAACCTAGTTCATAGTTGTTAGTTTCCTTTAATGCCAAACAAACACATACCAATCGTTGGTTAGAAGGCGATCGCCAAATTCGTCCTCGCTTTCTCCCGTGTCGTTTTCGTCGGTTTCGCTTGCATACGGTTCAAACCGATATGGCTCAATAGCTTCAGTTTCTTCTTCAATTTCGTTTTCGCTACCTGCCTCCACCCTACAACCATCCGTTTCAATACATTCGTAATCTGTTGAATCGCTTAAGCCGCTGAAATCCGAGTCTGAATCCGAGCTAATGTCGCTATAGCTTGCTGTTCTTTCCGCCATGTTTGTTTGTGTTGGCTTCACTATGTGACGTCACAGGAAAATGGACGGGTGTTTATAACGATGGTTAAAATCAGGCACTTTTAAGCTTTTTTTAGGGATATTGCGTGATGGGTAAAATTTTGAAAAAAACTTCGAAAAATATAATAAGCCGCTGGGAACTGATTTTAATGGTTTTAACCATTCTGAAATTGTGATAATGTTCCTCTTTAAGTAGAAGTTGGCATGTATGGAAAGTAACTGGTCAACGTTCGAGAGGCACGATACTAATTAGTCCGCTAATTTTGGTTTTCTCAGCAAGTGCAAGTTTAGCCGGATCACCTTCCTGTGTGACGTGCATAGTGGTGTGATGCGATGACACCTAGCATCTTTTCTGACTAAACACAATTCACAAAACGATGCAATAACAGTTGGAAAACGCACAGCAAAACTCCAAAAAAGACAAAAATGCTCATGCTGTTTTTTTTGCTGTGCAGGATACATGCAGCGTGTTAGTTCTCATGCACAAAGTTGAGGCTTAAAAGCTTTGCTAAGTGAGACCTAAACCATCTAAAAGCTAGCATTTAGTGTACTATTGCTAGCATCACATCTATATTATTGTTGCTACTTATAAGCCGGGGCGATGGCGGCGCAGGAACTTACCTTCTTCTGGCGGTTTCGGCAGAATAAGACGACAAGCACGAGCAGCAGGATGATGCCCAAGCCTACGATGAGCAAGGGGAAGTTGGACACCAGCGTGACGATTAAGAGCAGCGTTCTCATCTGAGCCGCTGAGTCGTCGTCCACCGTCGCCGTCTGTGCGGTGAAGGGATGCGTCGTTAGAGCTCAGTTGAGGACGCGTTGCGTTACACTTGGCGGCCATTTGTCTCACCTCGTTCACGTACATGATGGGGAAAATGGTCTCATTGATCATCTTGGTTTCACTGTGAGAAGGAAAGAGACAGGTTAAAGAGGACATGGTCCTAAATGGAAGGTCAAGGGGAAACAGAGTTTGACTTACGGGAATCCCATCACTCTTTTCACGATGACATTGAGCTGAGCTCGCTTGCAAGCGCGAATGGGAACACCGGTGGTCTATAAAAGACATTATATTCATGATATTAAAAAAAATAAAATACACTTTAGACTACAATCCTGTGATCCCAGGACTATTTTGGGCCATACCGGTTGCAGATCCAGGTAAGTCTCGTGTTCCTCCTTGTTGGGACTGAGCCCTTCGACGGCGTTGATGTACTTGGGGTCGGCCTGGTAGAAGTGCGGGAAAGACACCACGATGGGAGCGCCTGCAGAGGTAGAAACAAAGTCAATAGCCGCTCATAGCCTCGACAAGGCTTGGCAGCAGATAAAAAGCGATGTTTGTGTCGAGAAGAAATGTATATACAGCCGCAGATAACGCTGGGACGTGTTTGGGATGGGGGCGGGGCCATGTTGCTGTACACTACATCTATATTTACTTTTTAGGCAAACACTTTTTTTTCCATTACAAGTATTGCATGTCTAAACATGCATAAAACATATCTAATTTTGTGGTTTCAGGGTGTTTCTCTGGACATGATTATGATATCTACATTAATTTATCCAACTTGAAACAAAAACAACTGTTTTGTTTAGAGATGGCCGATAAATGCTTTAAAATGTAATATCGGAAATTATCGGTATCGGTTTCAAAAAGTAAAATGTATGACTTTTTAAAACGCCGCTATGTACGTGGACGTAGGGAGAAGTACAGAGCGCCAATAAACCTTAAAAGGCACTGCCTTTGCGTGCCGGTCCAGTCACATAATATCTACGGCTTTTCACACACACAAGTGAATGCCACGCATACTTGGTCAACAGCCATACAGGTCACACTGAGGGTGGCCGTATAAACAACTTTAACACTGTTACAAATATGCGCTACACTGTGAACCCACACCAAACAAGAATGACAAACACATTTCGGGAGAACATCCGCACCACAACAGAACAAATACCCAGAACACCTTGCAGCACTAACTCTTCTGGGATGCTACAATATACACCCCCCGCTAGCCCCTACCCTCCCACCTCAACCCCGCCCACGCTCTCTCAGGGAGAGCATGTCCCAAATTCCAAGCTGCTGTTTTGAGGCATGTTAAAAAAAATAATGCACTTTGTGACTTCAATAATAAATATGGCAGTGCCATTTTGGCATTTTTTCCCATAACTTGAGTTGATTTATTTTGGAAAACCTTGTTACATTGTTTAATGCATCCAGCGGGGCATCACAACAAAATTAGGCATAATGTGTTAATTCCACGACTGTATATATCGGTTGATATCGGAATCGGTAATTAAGAGTTGGACAATATCGGAATATCGGCAAAAAAGCCATTATCGGAAATTTCTAGTTTTTGTCATGTCATTTTAAATGTTTAATCTTTTTTTTCCCCCATTTAACCAATTATTTTTTTATTTTGTTTTTAAATGTGTTTATATGTACATTTGTTTTTGTTTTTATTAATATTGTTAATAATATATTTAAATGTTTAGATTTTTTTATTTTTTTTTAAATAATTTTTTTGTATTTAGATTTGATTTCAGGTTAGACAATAAAATATGTATATGTCTTTAAAATCAGTTATTAAAAAATCTATTTATGCAAATGTTATATTTTATTTCATTATTTTTTAAAACATTTGTTTGGATTTAACGTCATGTTTTCTGTACTGTGTATTTGTTGGGTAGCTTTGCTGGAAATGTTAAGAAAGTGGCAAAAACCTAACTGTTTTAAGTGAAATAAATATTTTATTTACGCTTTCATTAATTTTTAGATTTTGACAAAAATGTTTTCAAACGTACCGTTTCTCATTACATGCATAGGTCATGTTCTAAATGAATGGCGCAGTAGAGAGTGATGAAAAATACAATACGTCGGTGGGGTCACATGGAGTCACAATCGTGATCTGACAAGCACGAGCTGATCATAAAAAAAGGTTGAATCGTTAAAGGAATGTAAACACAAGAGTCCAGAGGTTAGCATATCGTATCTCACAGTTGCTCTTATCAGAGCAATCACTCTCCACTCAAGAGTCAAACACTGCGATGATTACACACACTCAGCACTGTTAATCATTCAACCAGTCAAAGCGGGAAACACCAGCTCTTATTGGTTTTAAGGACAATTTCAGGGGGGAGTGCTGGTGTGGAGGCATGTGGTGGCAAAGTGGGTCAGGGGCCGCTAAAGGGGTCAGGGTGACTGATGGATGGATGGATGTATGAAGGGAGGGCGAGAAGAGTGACAGTTTCCTACCTTGCCGACAAACGCTGACTTTAAGCACGCCGGTGCCGAGACATTCTCCGGCTGGCACGCAAAAGCCCTCGTTAGCAGGGTTGTTGTCAGGGCTCATGAGCACGTCCTCAGGGGGCGCGAAGCGGTACGCCTGGATGCCCTTCACCTCCACGTCCTTCACGTACGCCAAATGGATGGACCTGCAAAGGCGGCCACCATCATTAGGGAAGTCCCTTCCTGTGCCTCAACTCTTCTGGCACCACAACTACTCCAATACGCTCCACGTGAGCCTTATCAGTTGATCCTCATCTAGTGATTCATATTCCCAAGAACTGGAAATTCTGACCCGCCCCAATGTGGCCTGTAAACAATGAGTAGGAAAAAAAAAACACGTGCGTACCTGCAGAGATCGGCGGCAAAGATGTACAGAAGCTCGTTCCTGTTTATGAGGGGGTGGAAGACGGCGCCGTCCGTGCCGTTGATCATGTTGCTCTGATTGGAGGACCAAAACGTCATCTCCCTAGCGACACACACAAAAGACAAATATGTTTGTTTTGTTTTTAACACTAAATGTGGTGCAAATAATTATTGCTGGCATGTTAAACTACATTTTATCATCCATTATAACACCCCAAAAACTTGTTTGACTTTCTCTTCTACTGTTACCAAATAGCATTCTTAGCTTTCCTGAGATTTTGTCAAGCCATCCATTTACTTTGTTCATTTCTTCTGTTATTTGTATTAGCTTGTGTGTGCTCTCTCCTGAAGAAAACACAGTTGTGAGGTCTGCAAATTACACTAACTTTACATTCTTTGTAACTTTACAAATGTCGTTTAGAGATTGAACAATTTTGGTCCCGGTATTGATCCCTGGGGTACGCCACGAGATATATTTAGCCCTGTATGTTCGCCTAGCTTCACATGTTGAATATTAAAAATTGTGATCTCATTCATCTCATAATGTGAACCATAAATTACTTATCTTTTTATTTATGAGAACTTCATAGACTTAGACTTCCTCTTTATTGTCATTCAAATTTGAACTTTACAGTACAGATAAGAACCAAATTTCGTTGCATTAGCTCATGATAAAAAAATCAATAAAGTGCAGATATAAATAAATAGATTACTGTACAGATAAATATATTGCACTTTTGCATATGCATCCACGTTTATGGATGTATGTTATATTGTCTTTATATTCCAGCGAGTTAATCAATTTTTGGGGGGAATTGTCATGTATTTAATAACGATTTACTTACTATTTTTTCTATTCATTTATCAACATATATTCACTGTTGTGTTACAGATTGAGTACAAACAAATATGTTCAAAATTGATATGCTGCGAAAAGGGGTAGGATTAATAAATACGTTTTGATTCCTCCAACTCCTTTTCGGACATGCTGTAATAAGCAACTGGTAATATGTGATGTATCATATTGTAATTGTATGCATCTTTGAAATAAACACCATAACATTTGTACAAAAAACATGACTCACATAAGATAGGGGCGTCCAATGATTGGCACAGGGGCCGTCGTCCATAACCAAAAAAAAATGCAATTTATGCAGTAATAAGATATTACACTACTAACTTCGACACCCATAAGGCTACTTTTAAGACTCTTCTCAAAACCCATTTTTATTCACTGGCTTTTAACCCAGCATGAGACTTTAAACTGTTTTTAACTGCTTTCTATCTAACGAATTGTTCTTAGGATAATTTGTATTTGCTTTTTCAATGTGTATTTTACTTTTGTTTTAAAAGTTATTTTTTAGTCTGTCCTTTGCCTGTATTTCTTTGTGGTGTACAGCCATTTGTTCTTCAACTAGGGATGATGTTCGAAACCGGTTCTCCCGGTTGTTCGATAAGAAAAGAACCGTTCGATAAGAAAAGAACCGATTCCCTGAACTCTAATCCCTTTTTGAGAACCGGTTCCTGTTATCGAGGCAGCTATAGTAAGGAAAAAGAGTTGGTTCTTTATTCGAATCCCTGGGAACGAATCCCGTCCCACAAGAAATGCCCTGTGGAACATCACAGGAAATGACGTCATTTCCTGTGATGTCACACAAGCAGCAAAAATAATGGACCGGTAAAAACGCCTCAAGGCATGGCTATTCACCTATAGCGATCACACAGACAGGTTGTTTTTGTGTTACTGTATATATTTGTTTTTCTGAAAAATCCCACTTAATATACTTTGGGTAACAGTCAATATTTATTTATTTTATCTTTTAGGGGGTAACAGTCAATATTTATCTATTTATTTTATTTTATTCTTATAAAATAAAAGTGAGCTTTTGTTAAACCAAATATTGTGTTTTTTTTCCATATACAACAACCTGTCTAGATTCGATAAGAGAATCGATAAGGAATCGGTTCGATAAGAGGATTCGATAATGGGCTCGAACTCGATAATTTCTTATCAAACATCATCCCTATCTTCAACTGTGATTGTTTTTAAAGGGCTTTATAAATACATTTGGTATGGTATGGTATGACACAAAAGGCTGTTTTTGCAGCTTTACATGTACTAAACAATTTTTTTTTATACTGGACTTGACTACTATTAGACTAAATATATATTTTTAAAAACATACCATAAGTAGATCATTAATCATTGGAATTTTTCTGCTACTCTGAATGCCGGTAGATTTCAGTGTTAAAGTGCAAAGTCTTGTTGGATAGCCAAACATTCATTTTGCAATCATTTTCCACTTAAATCCAGGGAGCAAAGGCTTTCCCTTGTGGACATTATTCAAAAGTTGTGTAACTGAGTAAACACCACTCTTGGAAGGAAGTCCTGACTGGAATGGGTTACTGGGAGTCAAAATATATATCTTTTAATCACACATAGCATATTAGCCACATGGCGTGTTTACCGGAGGCCGTTCCACGTGTCGATCTTTCCGTATTCCAAGTAGTCCTGCTCGCCGGTGTTGAACACAAACTCCCCTTCATGGGTTCCGTTTTTCTGGAAAAAAAAAAGGAAAAAAAGTGAGACGGTGGAGGAGGTTGAGACAAAGGCGCTGTGACAGACACATGCTCGGGAGGCACCGAGTCAGAAGAGGTTTGCGTCTATCGACTTAATGAGCATGGAGAACGGGAAAGAAACACTGCTTTGTGTTTACAGACATGACCGCTTAGTGCGCAATAAGCCAGCGACAGCTAACTGAGCACGAATAACACCAATAATTGGAGGTGGAGGCAAGATACAGTACTGCGTGTTCTCTCCAAATTGCTGGCAAATCTCATTTTCATAATGTAGAACACTGTAAATGTGTCAGGTATAGCTGCAAAGACAATGTGAAATGAGAAAACGCATACATTTTAATTTTTTTTTTTAACCGAAAAGGCGGTATAGAGTATGAAAGAAGGAGAAAGGAAGTTATATCTCTTTGACCACATGGTCATTCATTAACAGGTAGAGATGTCCGATAATGGCTTTTTTGCCGATATCCGATATTGTCCAACTCTTAATTACCGATTCCGATATCAACCGATACCGATATATACAGTCGTGGAATTAACACATTATTATGCCTAATTTTGTTGTGATGCCCCGCTGGATGCATTAAACAATGTAACAAGGTTTTCCCAAATAAATCAACTCAAGTTATCGACAAAAAAAATGCCAACATGGCACTGCCATATTTATTATTGAAGTCACAAAGTGCATTTTTTTTTAACATGCCTCAAAACAGCAGCTTGGAATTTGGGACAGGAGGTTGAGGTGGGCAGTGTTTGGGGGGGGGGGCTAGGGGATAGCGGGGGGTGTATATTGTAGCATCCCGGAAGAGTTAGTGCTGCAAGGGGTTCTGGGTATTTGTTCTGTTGTGTTGCGGTGCGGATGTTCTCCCGAAATGTGTTTGTCATTCTTGTTTGGTGTGGGTTCACAGTGTGGCCCATATTTGTAACAGTGTTAAAGTTGTTTATACGGCCACCCCTCAGTGTGACCTGTGTGGCTGTTGACCAAGTATGTGTGAAAAGCTGTAGATATTATGTGATTGGGCCGACACATAATGCACCAGTTGCACCCCCAATATTGTTGTCTGGGTGGAAATTGGGAGAAATTCGGGAGAATGGTTACCCCGGGAGATTTTCGGGAGGGGCACTGAAATTTGGGAGTCTCCCGGGAAAATCGGGAGGGTTGGCAAGTATGACTGGGAGACGCAACTGCTCTGTACTTCTCCCTACGTCCGTGTACCACTCCGTACAGCGGCGTTTTAAGAAGTCATGAATTTTACTTTTTGAAACTGATACCGATAATTTCCGATATTACATTTTAAAGCATTTATCGGCCGATAATATCGGCAGTCCGATATTATCGGAAATCTCTATTAACAAGGGTATTGCACAACAACAGAACCAATGTTGTTATAGTGATAGCGAGCAAACCGCTCAGTCAGATTTAGCGCTGATGATTGAACTTTAAATAACACTTTAAAGGGGAACATTATCACCAGACCTATGTAAGCGTCAATATATACCTTGATGTTGCAGAAAAAAGACCTTATATTTTTTTAACCGATTTCCGAACTCTAAATGGGTGAATTTTGGCGAATTAAACGCCTTTATATTATTCGCTCTCGGAGCGATGACGTCACGTTGTGACGTCACATCGGGAAGCAATCCGCCATTTTCTCACTTTCGTCGGTGTGTTGTCGGAAGGTGTAACAACACGAACAGGGACGGATTCAAGTTGCACCAGTGGCCCAAAGATGCGAAAGTGGCAAGAAATTGGACGGAATTTGTTCAAAATACAAGGCTGTGGGGAAAGCCGACGAAATGGTCAGTCGTTTGTTCCGCACACTTTACCGACGAAAGCTATGCTACGACAGAGATGGCAAGAATGTGTGGATATCCTGCGACACTCAAAGCAGATGCATTTCCAACTTCCCTGGCCTGCTGACATCAACTCCAAAACTGGACAGATCAGCTTTCAGGAAAAGAGAGCGGATGAGGGTATGTCTACAGAATATATTAATTGATGAAAACTTTATTCATTACTCGCGGTTTTACGTAAATTATTATACATAAACTGTGTTTACCAATAATTTAGCTTAAAAACATTTCTTTTTTTCAATCATTCGAGTACATTCGGGTAGTCTTGTGTAATGCAGTATTTTGTGTCTATTTAGGTATGGTTAACCTGAGTGCTGAAATCGTGGAAAAATATATGTTCTTAGCTCGCCTGAAATGGGCTGTCTGCACTCTCAAAGTGCATGTTGTTGCCAAATGTATTTCATATGCTGTAAACCTAGTTCATAGTTGTTAGTTTCCTTTAATGCCAAACAAACACATACCAATCGTTGGTTAGAAGGCGATCGTCCAATTCGTCCTCGCTTTCTCCCGTGTCGCTGGCTGTCGTGTCGTTTTCGTCGGTTTCGCTTGCATACGGTTCAAACCGATATGGCTCAATAGCTTCAGTTTCTTCTTCAATTTCGTTTTCGCTACCTGCCTCCACACTACAACCATCCGTTTCAATACATGCGTAATCTGTTGAATCGCTTAAGCCGCTGAAATCCGAGCTAATGTCGCTATACCTTGCTGTTCTATCTGCCATGTTTGTTTGTATTGGCATCACTGTGTGACGTCACAGGAAAATGGACGGGTGTATATAACGATGGTTAAAATCAGGCACTTTGAAGCTTTTTTTTTTTTTTTAGGGATATTGCGTGATGGGTAAAATTTTGAAAAAAACTTCGAAAAATAAAATAAGCCACTGGGAACTGATTTTTAATGGTTTTAACCCTTCTGAAATTGTGATAATGTTCCCCTTTAAAAGCGCATACAAAGAGGTAGATAAAACTGCTGGATGCTAATATTTCAAATGCACCTACTGCTATTTTGTAGTGTTGCGAGGAGAGGGAGGTTGCCTACAGCCACGGCTATTAAAGCCAACATTGTTTTAAGCTGGGCTCATCAGAAACCCCAAAGGTTATTTGCTTTTGTAGACTACACCCCCAGACAGGGCATTAATTATATCACCATTATTGTAATAGATGCACCGAGAGGAAATGAAAATGGAGAAAAACTCCAGTCACCCAGCTTCAGAAGTCTTCCTCGTTTTGCATTAGTTGAATATTGTGTCAACTCCCTGCCTGAGTCATCAAGATAAAAACTGCACATTACCGGACGATGACAAGGCTGATTGCCTCGCCGCAGCCTTGCCGAAGTTACTCTGCGGATAAACAGGAAGTGCCAAGGTTTTTCTATCAGCATGTGGACAGTCTCACTTCTCTCACTGCCCGTTTAGCGAGGACTTTAAAAAAAAATTAGAAAGCTCCACACTACCTTCCACATCAGCCCGAAGTATTCGTCCACCTCTGGTCGGAGGGAGTGGATCTTGGTGAGGATGGGGTCCTTGAAGCCCCACAGGTACTCGTGCACGGTGCGCGTGGTAAACAGCTCGGCGCCCAGACTTTTGATGTACATGGAGATGAAGGTGCGCAGGAAAAATGAGTAGGAGTTCAGCTCGTTCATGACGACCTGAGGGAGGAAGGTGAGCGGGGAAATATCCAGATCACAATTATAAGAACAATGGCCTACAGAGAAGGACAAACAACTGCTACAAAATAAACTCGTTTTTTGGTCTTACCACTAACGGGATGTTGATGGTCCTGAGGATGTCCACCTCTGGGTTGCCGGCTGATTTCTCTGGCACGAAGACAAACGTTTTGGGGTTCAGGGCGTAAACTTTGGTGCCGTTCTCCAGGAAAGTGACGTTCTCCCTCGGCCTGTACTCTCTGGAGCGCGAAAAGGCAAAAAAGGAACGGTGACTCCAGATTGGACGGGACGAGACCACCACAACGCTGGCAGTGAGGTTCAGTTACCTGTAGGTGTAGGGTCCGATCTGCTGGACGGCTGCCTTGCCGCCCGCTAAGAACACTTGAGGGTTGGTCACGTTGAAAAAGTAGTACTCCATGTAAACAGGTGGAGGAGGATTCTTCCACGACTCAAACATTTGGCTTTTCTCGGTCAGAGTGATTTCCTGTCAACGACACAAGAGAAAGACGCTTAAAAAAAAACACTACATAGTTGTTACAGCACATAACTGACACTGAGGTTACTTTTCAAATGTTCTTCTAGTCCAGGGGTCGGCAACCTTTACCAGTCAAATAGCCATTTTGACCAGTTTCGCAAATTATAGAAAACAATGGGAGCCGCAAATTTTTTTTGAAATTTTAAATGAAATAACACTGCATACAAAGTTTTCTTTTTGCTATGTATAAACCAGGGGTCTCAGACACGCTGCCCACACCTTTATATGGAATTTGTAAGCTGGTGCGGCACGCGAGTTTTAAATTAATGGCGCTTGCCAGCGTCATGCGTGCCGTGATAGTACAGTATATAGCACCCACTACAACCAGCGTGCCTGATCAGCCACACGTTGTATGATGTTTCCGCTTGCTCACGTAGGCGACAGCCAGGCATACTTGGTCAACAACCACACAGGTTACACTGACGGTGGCGGTATAAAAAAAACTATAACACTCTTACTAATAATGCGCCACACTGTGAACCCACACCAAACAAGAATGACAAACACATTTCGGGAGAACATCTGCACCTTAACACAACATAAACACAACAGGACAAATACCCAGAATCCCATGCAGCCCTAACTCTTCCGGGATACATTATACACCCCCCGCTACCAAACCCCGCCCACCTCAACCGACGCACAGAGGAGGGGGGGGTGCTGATATGTGAGGGGGCAGGGTTGGGGTGGGGGCGGGGTTTGGTGGTAGCAGGTGTATAATGTAGCCCGGAAGAGTCAGGGCTACATGGGATTCTGGGTGTTTGTTATGTTGTGTTTATGTTGTGTTAAGGTGCAGATGTTCTCCCGAAATGTGTTTGTCATTCTTGTTTGGTTTTGGTTCAAAGTGTGGCGCATTATTAGTAAGAGTGTTAAAGTTGTTTTATATAGTCACAGTCAGTGTAACCTGTGTGGCTGTTGACAAAGTATGCCTTGCTGTCACGTACGTGTGCAAGCAGAAGCTGTATATTGTATAACAAGTGTTGGGCTGGCACGCTGTTAATACAGATTGTAGAGAGCGCCAAATGTTGTATCATCATGGCACGCTCTTATTATAGCTGTAAGGGTGAAAATCTGTGAATATGTGCCTCTCGCAGAGTTTTCTGCGAGAGGCACTGAAATCCGGAAGTCTCACGGGAAAATTGGGGGGTTCAGCAAGTAAGCTGCTGAGCCGCATCAGAGTGATCAAAGAGCCGCATGCGACCCCTGTTCTAGTCAGACAATATTTTCGGCATAAAAATTATTTTTACCTGACATGTTTTGACTGTCATCTGCAGTCTTCTTCATAAGGGCCACCTGATCTTGTCAGTAGAGATGTCCGATAATGGCTTTTCTGCCGATATCCGATATTGTCCAACTCTTAATTACCGATACCGATATATACAGTCGTGGAATTAACACATTATTATGCCTAATTTTGTTGTGATGCCCCGCTGGATGCATTAAACAATGTAACAAGGTTTTCCAAAATAAATCAACTCAAGTTATGGAAAAAAGTGCCAACATGGCACTGCCATATTTATTATTGAAGTCACAAAGTGCATTATTTGTTTTTAACATGCCTCAAAACAGCAGCTTGGAATTTGGGACATGCTCTCCCTGAGAGAGCATGAAGAGGTTGAGGTGGGCGGGGATAAGGGTGTAGCGGGGGGGTTGTATATTGTAGTGTCCCGGAAGAGTTAGTGCTGCAAGAGGTTCTGGGTATTTGTTTTGTTGTGTTTATGTTGTGTTACGGTGCGAAATGTGTTTGTCATTACTGTTTGGTGTGGGTTCACAGTGTGGCGCATATTTGTAACAGTGTTAAAGTTGTTTATTCGGCCACCCTCAGTGTGACCTGTATGGCTGTTGACCAAGTATGCCTGCATTCACTTGTGTGTGTGAAAAGCCGTAGGTATGCGATTGGGCCGGCACACAAAGGCAGTGCCTTTAAAGGTTTATTGGCGCTCTGTACTTCTCCCTACGTCCGTGTACACAGCGGTGTTTTAAAAAGTCATACATTTTACTTTTTGAAACCGGTACCGATAATTTTGAAACAGATACCGATCATTTCTGATATTACATTTTAAAGCATTTAGCAGTCCGATATTATCGGACATCTCTACTCGTCAGGGAAAAATTCCATCCATTATACCAAAAATATTGCCTGACAACATTTGAAAAGTGTATGAATGAGAAGACGTAAAGAACCGTGGAGTGACACCGAGGTGATTCGGGGAGGGAAGGTGTTAAGGCACCCACCTCAACAAGCCCAGACAGGACCATGAACCAGACACAGTGTAAGCTCCGATATGAAACATCTACCGGTAACTGCATCTTTGTCTAGTTGTTGCTCATGCGTTCATGCGGGGTTACAGCGGCACAGTCAAGTTCCACCATGTTTGTTTCAGCCTTTGGTTCACACGAAAAACTGCTGTCAAAATTTTAAGTCCATTTTTCCTGACCTTTATGTCTGATATGTGTGATAGTCTGAACTTTTTTTGCCATGGCTAAAATGATCTTACTGTAGGATTGCGTGATAGACGATATAAATTATGCAAATTTGGCCAAAGATAGAGATTTTAATACTACCGTTATATCGTGATGATGCAAGTTGATGACACACTATGTGTCTCACAATTTTGACAGCGACATGCGAACGGCCGCAACCTCAACTCAATGTAGCGTCCTTGCCAGTGGTTAACGCCCAACCACAGCACAAGTCATTAATCCTTGCTTCTCCATGCCGGCAGACACATGAAGTTTCTTACAAGTAGCATTATCACTGGAAAGCGGATTGATGAATATCGACTAACAATACCAAATATCTTTCGTTATATGTTCAATATATTGTATAGATAGATATTTTTTTTATTAAATCACTTGATTTTTTTGTTGTCGTTTTTGTTATTGTTTACAAACACAGGATATAAGTCACTGGACACAGGTGGGTTTTAAGTTAAAACCAAAGGCTTAAGTGCTAGAATTGCGTGATATAGACGAGTGGTTCTCAACCTTTTTTCAGTGATGTACCCCCTGTGAACATTTTTTTAATTCAAGTACCCCCTAATCAGAGCAAAGCATTTTTGGTTGAAAAAAAGAGATAAAGAAGTAAAGTACAGCACTATGTCATCAGTTTATGATTTATTAAATTGTATAACAGTGCAAAATATTGCTCATTTGTAGTTGTCTTTCTTGAACTATTTGGGAAAAAAAGATATAAAAATAACTAAAAACTTGTTGAAAAATAAACAAGTGATTCAATTATAAATAAAGATTTCTACACATAGAACTTAAAGTGCCCTCTTTGGGGATTGTAATAGAGATCCATCTGGATTCATGAACTTAATTCTAAACACTTTTTCACAAAAAAATAAATCTTTACATCAATATTTATGGAACAAGTCCACAAAAAATCTAGGATTGTCGCATTTCTTTTCACAGTTCTTTTTGACAGACATTTTAGTGAGGGTCAAACCATCATGGCATGGGGGAAACTCTGGGTTTATGGTAATGAATGGAATAGCCTACTTGATTTGATGTTCAGTTTATGAACTTGCATTCATATTTTGTTGAAGTATTATTCAATAAATATATTTATAAAGCATTTTTGAATTGTGGCTATTTTTAGAATATTAAAAAAAAAATCTCACGTACCCCTTGGCATAGCTTCAAGTACCCCCAGGGGTACGCGTACCCCCATTTGAGAACCACTGATATAGACTATACAATTGATATAAATTTGGATCTGAATCTGCAAATTTGAAAAAGACAACATTCTAGCTCGCGACTGACTTCTCTCCACAGTACACAGACACATGTAAGTCAGAAATCCTCGCCTCCGTGTTGGAAAGTACCGTATTTTTCGGACTATAAGTCGCAGTTTTTTTTTTATAGTTTGGCCGAAGTGCGACTTATACTCAGGAGCGACTTATGTGTGAAATGATTAACACATTACCGTAAAATATCACATAATGTTATTTAGCTCATTCACGTAAGAGACTAGACGTATAAGTTTTCATGGGATTTAGCGATTCGGAGTGACAGATTGTTAGGTAAACGTATAGCATGTTCTATATGTTATAGTTATTTGAATGACTCTTACCATAATATGTTACGTTAACATACCAGGCACGTTCTCAGTTGGTTATTTATGCCTCATATAACGTACACTTATTCAGCCTGTTGTTCACTATTCTTTATTTTAAATTGCCTTTCAAATGTCTATTCTTGGTGTTGGCTTTTATCAAATAAATTTCCCCCAAAAATGCGACTTATACTCCAGTGCGACTTATATATGTTTTTTCCCTTCTTTATTATGCATTTTCGGCCGGTGCGACTTATACTCCGGAGCGACTTATACTCTGAAAAATACGGTCAACAAGTATCAACCCCGGAGGACCAGGAATAGCTGAACATACTACACTATAAGCTAACCGCAAGCTAGAGCTTTTGAATGTAAACAAAGGTGGGCGGATCGATACCAAGTATAGTATCATTTGGCCGATAATACAAAACATCGATCTAACCATTGTAGTAACTAAAAAATCTTTTGTCATGGTTATTGTTTACAAAAGGCACTGGGGCGTTTTAAGGGCAAAAACTAAAATGATTTATTTTAAAGCCAATAATAAGAAATAATTTAAATATGCAGTTGATATTGTTATACCACCATCCTGTGTTTTTGCCTGATTATTGTGATCAAAATTCGAATCTTTCAACGATATTGAAAATATGAAGTATCAGTATCAGCATTGATATGGCCATGTTTGCTCTAGTAACTAGTTGGTATTGCATCGATAACCAAATTTGTAGTATCGCCAAAAATTAATGTAAAGGATCTAAACAGAAGTATAAGTGCTTATTTCCTGTTATCAAAAGTGTAGATAGAAACATGTTACAGCAGATAAACAGTAAATGAGCAAAGAGATTAATAATGAGCCGAGGATGTCGTTGTGGCTTGTGCAGCCCTTTGAGACACTCGTGATTTAGGGCTATACAAGTAAACTTTGATTGATTGATTGAATAATAGTTTTGAGAAAAAACAACCAGAAATCGTGCAATATGGTAGTGCATATGTCAGCAGCTAAATTAGGAGCCTTTGTAACCCGTTTTGAAATAGTTATATTATTTATATGCAAATATTTAGTACCGTATTTTTCGGACTATAAGTCACAGTTTTTTTCATAGTTTGGCCGGGCTCCAGTGCGATTTATATATGTTTTTTTCCTTCTTTATTATGCATTTTCGGCAGGTGCGACTTATACTCCGGTGCGACTTATACTCCGAAAAATACGGTAATTGTAACTTTCCTTAAGTCGTTCTTAATTAAAATGTAAAGTAAAATGTATATATTTTGACATTGTCGAATCACTTCCGTTTGCTTAAGGGAAGTTGTTCTTTGTGTTGCCCAATGTGGGTTTGTCTAGACCAGGGACTTTCAAACTGTGGTCTGTGTACCACTAGTGCAGGGGTCGGCAACCCGCGGCTCTAGATGCGGCTCTTTAGCGCCGCCCTAGTGGCTCTCTGGAGCTCTTTCAGAAATGAATGAAAAATGGAAAAAGATGAGGGGAAAAAAATCTATTTTTTGTTTTAATATGGTTTCTGTAGGAGGACAAACATGACACAAACCTCCCTAATTGTTATAAAGCACACTGTTTATATTAAACATGCTTCACTGATTCGAGTATTTGGCGAGCGCCGTTTTGTCCCACTAATTTTGGCGGTCCTTGAACTCACCGTAGTTTGTTTACATGTATAACTTTCTCCGACTTTCGAGAACGTGTTTTATGCCACTTCTTTTTCTGTCTCATTTTATCCACCAAACTTTTAAGGTTGTGCATGAAAGGTGAGTTTTGTTGATGTTATTGACTTGTTGGAGTGCTAATCAGACATATTTGGTCACTGCATGACTGCAAGCTAATCGATGCTAACATGCTATTTAGGCTAGCTATATGTACATATTGCATCATAATGCCTCATTTGTAGGTTTATTTGAGCTCATTTAGTTTCCTTTAAGTCCTCTTAATTCAATTTATATGGCTTTTAATTTTTTGCGGCTCCAGACAGATTTTTTTTTTGTATTTTTGGTCCAATATGGCTCTTTCAACATTTTGGGTTGCTGACCCCTGCACTAGTGGTACATGTGCGCCATCTAGTGGTATGCCAAAGAATCCCTTGATTAAAGTACAGTGTGTTATTTCCCTATATTTAAACAGTGTTACTGTTCACGCCGAGTGTAATGTCACAGTGGCCAAAAACATTAAACATACTTGTTAAAATAAAACCTCTGCCTTGTTTTTAATGAATACTTAGGCATACTACGCTACTGTATTTTAATGTTAGCCATTATGATGATACTTGGAGAGCCAAGTTTTTTCTGAGGTAGAAATTGGTGAAAAAAGTTTGAGAACACTGGTCGAGACTGTTATTGTAGTTCGTAGTGTTATAGTAGTAGTAATATATTTAACGATTAGGTGTGCTGGCCACAATAAACTAAACTATGAATATAAAAAGAGGGCCACAAAATATCCTGTTGGAACGGTTAATAAAACAAGATGAGGTTGTGTTCAGAGATATCAAGTACAAATATTTGCACCTTCAGCAATGTGCGTAACGACACATTTTCTCTCCATTTTTTCCAACTGTCTGGTATTTGTGTGATATTCACAATTTTTCTTGAGCCTCTTCCAGATATGCCTTTCTGATTAGCTGAAATGATCTTACACTTACTTCAGCAAACAGTTCTGTCATGTTCGCAGGTTTCTTTGATTTGAATATAGACTTTTTTTTTTTACATGTTTGTTCTTGCATCTGCGGAATGAGGAATATGGTTCAGCCCAAAAGGGATTCAAACGCTAAGCAAATGTTCAGTTTAAAGTACATTTGTTAAATGCAAAAAGTTGTGTTAGGAGATGATATTGCAATTTTGTTTAGGAAAACCTGACACACAAAAAGGGATCTGATATTCAGACAGGCCACAAAACAAAATGTGGTTTGATTGCGACACATCTGGCCTCCATCTTTGACAACTATGACACTACTAGAACCAAACAACTTGCATGTGTAAGCTTTTTTTTGTTTTGTTTTGAAGCCCAACACTTCCGGACTACTTTCAACAGACATCACTTCCCCTTCTGTCTCGTTTAATCGCAAGTTCTCTGAAGAGGCACATATACATTGCCTCCTCACACTCTCACAAGGGGGCTCCGTGTTATGTTTACAAGTAACTTGAGGCGTGGCTGCCACTTCCTGTTAGCAATATCAGATCTTCACTTGTTTCTTGGTGATTGTATCCTCTCAACATCGCCGGGACGTCCTGCAAACCCACAAATCTAGGGGGGCTTACTTTCTAAAAAACGCGCCAACTGGTCCATTTTATGCATTTTACGATGCACGTAACTCACATCTACCGCAGCTCAGCGGTCAGGGCGTTGAGTTACGGACTTAAAGGGGAACATTATCACCAGACCTATGTAAGCGTCAATATTATTAGCCTTTATTTAACCAGGTAAAATCCCATTGAGATCAAAGATCTCTTTTCCAAGGGAGACCTGGCCAAGAGGGCAGCAGCAAGGTTACATTAAAAACAGTAAACAAATACATAAAACATCACATTTACAACATTAAAACTTGCTCACATGACACATGTGCATACAGACAAGGTAGACTGCAATCCTTTCACAGAAGCTTTAAACTCATTCAACGTAACCAGGGTTTGAAGTTTAATGTTCGATTGTAGGTTATTCCAAGCCTTCGGTGCTGAAAACCTAAATGCTTTCTTGCCCAGTTCAGTTCTTACTTTGGGGACGACAAATTGCAGAACATTCATTGAACGAAGATTGTGACTTCCTTGTTTCTTTGTTAAAAGACAAGACAGATAAGATGTTGCATATATACCTTGATGTTGCAGAAAAAAGACTATATTTTTTTAACCGATTTCCGAACTCTAAATGGGTGAATTTTGGCTAATTAAACGCCTTTCTATTATTCGCCCTCGGAGCGATGACGTTGTGACGTCACAACTGGAAGCAATCCACCGAGTCAAATCAGCTCTGTTATTTTCCGTTTTTTTCGACTGTTTTCCGTACCTTGGAGACATCATGCCTTGTCGGTGTGTTATCGGAGGGTGTAACAACACGAACAGGAACGGATTCAAGTTGCACCAGTGGCCCAAAGATGCGAAAAGTGGCAAGAAATTGGACGTTTGTTCCGCACACTTTACCGACGAAAGCTATGCTACGACAGAGATGGCAAGAATGTGTGGATATCCTGCGACACAGATGCATTTCCAACGATAAAGTCAAAGAAATCTGCCGCCAGACCCCCAGGAAAAGAGAGCGGATGAGGGTATGTCTACAGAATATATTAATTGATGAAAAATGGGCTGTCTGCACTCTCAAAGTGCATGTTGTTGCCAAATGTATTTCATATGCTGTAAACCTAGTTCATAGTTGTTAGTTTCCTTTAATGCCAAACAAACACATACCAATCGTTGGTTAGAAGGCGATCGCCGAATTCGTCCTCGCTTTCTCCCGTGTCGCTTGTCGGTTTCGCTTGCATACGGTTCAAACCGATATGGCTCAATAACTTCAGTTTCTTCTGCAATTTCGTTTTCGCTACCTGCCTCCACACTACAACCATCCGTTTCAATACATGCGTAATCTGTTGAATCGCTTAAGCCGCTGAAATCCGAGTCTGAATCCGAGCTAATGTCGCTATACCTTGCTGTTTGTTTGTATTGGCATCACTATGTGACGTCACAGGAAAATGGACGGGTGTATATAACGATGGTTAAAATCAGGCACTTTGAAGCTTTTTTTTTTTAGGGATATTGCGTGATGGGTAAAATTTTGAAAAAAACTTCGAAAAATAAAATAAGCCACTGGGAACTGATTTTTAATGGTTTTAACCCTTCTGAAATTGTGATAATGTTCCCCTTTAAGACATCCTGCGATTGGGCACACACGTATGAAGAACTTGGTGTATTTAATGTATTGCACCTTTCCTGAGTTTGACCGTTCTGCAGCTTAATTAAGAGCTGGAGTGGAACCAGAAGTTAGCAGGTCAACGACACACGTGACCATTCCCAGTGAGCAGACTGCACATTGAACAAATTACTTTTCAAATAAAAAGTTCCTCCTTTTTTTCCAAAAATCACAAATAAAGCAGTCAGACCTTGTTTTTGTTTTTTTAAAGCCTTGATCTCTCAACGGCCTTCATGTGCGATAACGTGGACACTTATCACTATCGCAAACAGCTGAGGGACAAAGTGGAGGTTAGTTGCAGTCATGAAGGTTTCTTTTCACTCATGAGCAGAGGAGTTTAGTTGCACAACAGGCGGGCCTTAAACAAACAGCTCTGGGGCACAGTTGAGGTGTGCTTTTGCAAAAAAAAAACCACAAAAAAACTAGTACTGTCAAATTATTCTTTTTCAAAATGAGATTAATCACTTTTGCTACAAAAGTGTCAAACTTTTCTTTCTTACTTTTGATAACATAGCATCCACTGCTTGTTATCGACTTTGTAACACTGTTGCCTTAAAGACACGTTTTGCTGTTAGATGGTAACTGAAACACTGATAAGAGGATTAATCGCTGCAATATGTGCAAATGTCCTTGGTTTTAACTGAAGTCTGGTCATCAGTGGTGGTGTATTTTGAAGCAAATTTGCCACCAGTCGGAGTCTCCTCACTCATCCTTGCACTAGCGTACACATTGACTTGATTACTGACGAGAGATGTCCGATAATGGCTTTTTTCCCCATATCCGATATTGTCCAACTATTAATTACCGATTCCGATATATACAGTCGTGGAATTAACACATTATTATGCCTAATTTTGTTGTAATGCATTAAACAATGTAACTTTACCATGAATTGATTAACGTGGATCTCAACTTAAAGAAGTTGAAAAACTTATTCGGGTGTTACCATTTAGTGGTCAATTGAACGGAATATGGACTGTACTGTGCAATCTACTGATACAAGTTTCAATCAATCAAAAACAAGGATTTCCAAAATAAGAGAACAACTTCAACTCCAGTTACAGAAAAAAATGCCAACATGGCACTGCCATATT
Source organism: Nerophis lumbriciformis (assembly GCF_033978685.3). Lineage (NCBI taxonomy): Eukaryota > Metazoa > Chordata > Actinopteri > Syngnathiformes > Syngnathidae > Nerophis > Nerophis lumbriciformis. Next base: position 8,974,121 of record NC_084567.2, on the reverse strand, counting down.
TATTATTGAAGTCACAAAGTGCATTATTTTTTTAAACATGCCTCAAAACAACAGCTACAAAAACAATGAAGGCACACAGCTTCAGTACAGAGTATATGAGAGCATACTTGCCAACGTTGAGACCTCCGAATTCGGGAGATGGAGGGCGGCGGGGGTGTATATTGTAGCGTCCCGGAAGAGTTAGTGCTGCAAGGGGTTCTGGGTATTTGTTCTGTTGTGTTACGGTGCGGATGTTCTCCCAAAATGTGTTTGTCATTCTTGTTTGGTGTGGGTTCACAGTGTGGCGCATATTTGTAACAGTGTTAAAGTTGTTTATACGGCCACCCTCCGTAGGTGTTATGTGATTGGGCCGGCACGCAAAGGCAGTGCCTTTAAGGTTTATTGGCGCTCTGTACTTCTCCTTACGTCCGTGTACCACTCCGTACAGTGGCGTTTTAGAAAGTAATACATTTTACTTTTTGAAACTGATACCGATAATTTCCGATATTACTTTTTAAAGCATTTATCGGCAGCCCGATATTATCGGACATCTCTAGTTTTAACTGAAGTCTGGTCATCAGTGGTGGTGTATTTTGAAGCAAATTTGCCACCAGTCATCCTTGCACTGGCGTACACATTGACTTGATTACTGACCATACAGGAACCAGCACGGCTTTTTCAGTAACCCTCCGCGGTTAAGGTAAAAGATCATTTGCGGTGAAAATTGCATGATTAATTAGTGTTCATACATAATTAATGTGATCATTTTTGTGATTAATTGCACAAGTTAATGCATTCAATTTGACAGTCCTAAAAAACAAACAAAAATAGGAGCAGACGACGCGAACATGGGCGTACACAAGACAAACAGTAGACAAGGCAAAAAGGGTGTACGGAACATTAGTTTGTTAGTAACACTTCCTGTCCTTTGGGTACACGTTAAGTGAGGGACAGGAAGTGGAATGAAACAAACACAAGGCAGCCCAGCATTTGGATAGCAAGAGTCATGGCTGGCTTCCTTTACAGTATCCAGAATGAATCGAACCGTGGCCTAAAAACCGACGTACGTACCACAAGGTGATTATGGCGTACCGTTCTGCATTGAAAGCCAAACGCTTCAAGCACAATCAGTCACCCTGGAAAGACGGGCTGAGGAGGAGCGGCACTGCTGAGACTGTTTCCTCTGCCCGAGCTACAACGCTTTATCGAGGCTTGCCGTCAGGCTAAAATTCATGCCCTCGGGAGTCAAAGAAGTCGAGAAATTCCTCACATGACTTATGCGCCGCTTCCTTCCACACCCTTTCAAGAGTATGTGCACCGTTGCCCGTTAGCTTGTGTGCAACAACAAATAAAACCCGGCAAATGAAAACATCAGATAAGGCTCATTTTTGGAGGGCGTTCAGCATCGCTTAATTCAAGAGGATTAGCTGTTGTGTAAAGTCAGACGCTCTCCTCATTTGGAGATTCTCAATGAGGAAACTTAATTTAGACTAAAGGAGGGGAGCGCTTTTTTTTGGGCTCCCCTCTTTAAGGAGGCTAGACTTTTTAAGTACAGATTAGTTGGCATAGTGCACCAAACAGCTAGATTCATGTCTGTAAGAGGAATGCGAACAATCCCCAAAAAGGTCAAAGCAGCGGTCGGTCTGCCGGGTGGGATGCCATGTCAGCTGCCCGACCCCCCATTGCTGCTGCATCGCTACTATAGCACCTTAATGCTGCGTTCACACCTGTGCTTTGGTTCCAAAATAAGATAAGTGGTGCGCACAACTCAAATATTCAAAACCAAAACGCTGTCCTCAGGGTTGAATATGTACATAATTTCATATTTTGATACATTTATCAGGTTGCATTTCACAAATTCCTCGAGCTTGCAACATTTTCCCCAGTGAAAAGGTGAGAGAGCAACGAACGGTATTTCCATTCTTCCTGATGTCTTGCATGCATGGACAAATTGACAATAAAACATTGTACAGTTGTTAAATGAGTACAGCTGTCAAACACATTTTCACTTCCATATTTGTCATTTCTGCAGACATTTTGCTGTTATTTTAACCCTGGTTTGTGTAGCATTCACATTTGAGCTCAAGTGACCTAAACCAAACTTTCTTGGTTTACACCAGAGTTCGGATGGTCGCCTACACATGTCTACGAGAACCGCTAACAGCAGAGCAAATAACATCCATTTTCTACTGCTTATCCCTTTGAGGGTCGCCAGAGCCTATCTCAGCTGCACTCAGGCGGAAGGCGGGGTACACCCTGGACAAGTCGCCACCTCATCACAGGGCCAACACAGATAGACAACATTCACTCTCACATTCACACATTATTTAGTGTTGCCAATCAACCTATCCCCAGGTGCATGTCTTCGGAGGTGGGAGGAAGCCGGAGTACCCGGAGGGAACCCACGCAGTCACGGGGAGAACATGCAAACTCCACACAGAAAGATCCCGAGCGCAGGATTGAACCCAGGACCTTTGCACTAACCCCTCTGCCACCGTGCAAATAACAGTGAACATAATTTATTTTAACAAAACCAAACACGACTAGTATGAGCGCACCTTAAGAGCACAGAAAAGAGCTGTTATTCAGGAGAAGAAGAAAAAAAAAATCAACCTTATGGAAGAAGGCTGTGCTTTTTTGACTGCAATTTTCCAGAGCTGGGAATGCAAACATTGTCTTACAAGTGGATGCTTGCCGTCAAAAACAAAGTCACTTTACACCTGAAGGTTAAGAAGTCACCTCCAGCACACCTTCAAGCCACTAATGTCTCAACAGGCAGACATAGGACTCTAGAAAGAGGCTCCGCAGCCTCTGTAGCAGAACCTCCAGGTTCTGTAACAGCTTTTTCCCCTCAGGCCATAAGACTCTTGAACGCATCATAATAATCTCCTCAATTCCCCCCCAAAACGGATTAATTCGCCGGAATATAAAAGACAATATAACATACATCCATAAAACATGGATGCATATGCAAAACTGCAATATATTTATCTGTATAGTAATCTATTTACCGTATTTTTCTGACTATAAGTCGCAGTTTTTTTTCATAGTTTGGCCGGGGGTGCGACTTATACTCAGAAGAGACTATACGTAAAAGATTTCATGGGATTTAGCGATTAGGAGTGACAGATTGTTAGGTAAACGTATAGCATGTTCTATATGTTATAGTAATTTGAATGACTCTTACCATAATATGTTACGTTAACATACCAGGCACGTTCTTAATTGGTTATTTATGCATCATATAACGTACACTTGGTCAGCCTGTTGTTCACTATTCTTTATTTATTTTAAATTGCCTTTCAAATGTCTATTCTTGGTGTTGGGTTTTATCAAATAAATTTCCCCAAAAAATGCGACTTATACTCCAGTGCGACTTATACATGTTGTTTTCCTTCTTTATTATGCATTTTCGGCCGGTGCGACTTATACTCGGAAAAATGCGGTGCTTTTATCTGCATCTTATTGCTCTTTTATCCTGCACTACAACGAGCTAATGCAAATACATTTTGTTCTTATCTGTACTGTAAAGTTCAAATTTGAATGACAATAAAATGGAAGTCTAAGTCTATAACTACCAGAGTATATTAATTCAATTAAAACCTCCATCACACCTTCAAGCCACTAATGTCTCAACAGGCAGACATAGGACTCTAGAAAGAGGTTCCGCAGCCTCCATAGCAGAACCTCCAGGTTCTGTAACAGCTTTTTCCCCTCACGCTATAAGACTCTTGAACGCATCATAATAATTTCCTCAATTCCCCCCCAAAAACGGATTAACTCGCTGGAATATAACAGACAATATAACATACATCCATAAACGTGGATGCATATGCAAAAGTGCAATATATTTATCTGTATAGTAATCTATTTACCGTATTTTTCGGACTATAAGTCGCAGTTTTTTTCATAGTTTGACCTGGGGGTGCGACTTGTGTGTGAAATTATTAACACATTAACGTAAAATATCAAATAATATTATTCAGCTCATTCATGTAAGAGACTAGATGTATAAGATTTCATGGGATTGCCTTTTAAATGTCTATTCTTGGTGTTGGCTTTTATCAAATAAATTTCCCCAAAAAATGCGACTTATACTCCAGTGCGACTTATATATATATGTTGTTTTCCTTCTTTATTATGCATTTTCGGCCGGTGCGACTTATACTCCGAAAACCTACGGTGCTTTTATCTGCATCTTATTGCTCTTTTATCCTGCACTACAACAAGCTAATGCAAATACATTTTGTTCTTATCTGTATTGTAAAGTTCAAATTTGAATGACAATAAAATGGAAGTCTAAGTCTATAACTACCAGAGTATATTAATTCAATTAAAACCTCCATCACACCTTCAAGCCACTAATGTCTCAACAGGCAGACATAGGACTCTAGATAGAGGTTCCGCAGCCTCCATAGCAGAACCTCCAGGTTCTGTAACAGTTTTTTCCCCTCAGGCCATAAGACTCTTGAACGCATCATAATAATCTCCTCAATTCCCCCCAAAAACGGATTAACTCGCTGGAATAAATAGACAATATAACATACATCCATAAACGTGGATGCATATACAAAAGTGCAATATATTTATCTGTATAGTAATCTATTTACCGTATTTTTCGGACTATAAGTCGCAGTTTTTTTCATAGTTTGGCCTGGGGGTGCGACTTATGTGTGAAATTAACACATTAACGTAAAATATCAAATAATATTATTCAGCTCATTCATGTAAGAGACTAGATGTATAAGATTTCATGGGATTGCCTTTTAAATGTCTATTCTTGGTGTTGGGTTTTATCAAATACATTTCCCCCAAAAAATGCGACTTATACTCCAGTGCGACTTATATATGTTGTTTTCCTTCTTTATTATGCATTTTCAGCCGGAGCGACTTATACTCCGAAAAATATGGTGCTTTTATCTGCATCTTATTGCTCTTTTATCCTGCACTACAACGAGCTAATGCAAATACATTTTGTTCTTATCTGTACTGTAAAGTTCAAATTTGAATGACAATAAATGGAAGTCTAAATCTCTAAGTCTATAACTACCAGGATATATTAATTCAATTAAAACCTCCATCACACCTTCAAGCCACTAATGTCTCAACAGGCAGAGATAGGACTCTAGAACAGTGGTTCTTAATCTGGGTTTGATGGAACCCTAGGGGTTCGGTGAGTCGGACTCAGGGGTTCGGCAGAGGTCAAGACACACCCAACTCATCGTGTAAATAAAAACTTCTCCTTATCGGCGTATTGCGGATACGGCAACAGCAGAAGTCAGACTGATTTGCAAGTGTGTAATTTGTTGTGAGTTTATGCACTGTGTTGGTTTTGTTGTTTGAACAAGGTGATGTTCATGCACGGTTCATTTTGTGCACCAGTAAAAAAACATGGTAACACTTTAGTATGGGGAACATATTCACCATTAATTAGTTGCTTTTTAACATGCAAATTAGTAACATAGCTCTTAACTAGTCATTAAGTACTTTTTAACGTCATATTCGGCATGGCCTTATTATAACCCTAACCCTCTAACCCTAACCAAATAACTCTAAATTAAGTCTTTGTTACTTAGAATATGTTTCCCATACTAAAGTGTTACCAAAAACATATAACTTTGTCTTGAATTTGAAAACTTTTTTTTTTTTCACTAAAGAAGGGTTCGGTGAATGCACATATGAAACTGGTGGGGTTCGGTACCTCCAACAAGGTTAAGAACCACTGCTCTAGAAAGAGGTTCCGCAGCAGAACCTCCGGGTTCTGTAACAGCTTTTTCCCCTCAGGCCATAAGACTCTTGAACGCATCATAATAATCTCCTCAATTCCCCCCAAAAACGGATTAACTCGCTGGAATAAAAAGACAATATAACATACATCCATAAACGTGGATGCATATGCAAAAGTGCAATATATTTATCTGTATAGTAATCTATTTACCGTATTTTTCGGACTATAAGTCGCTTTTTTTTTTTTCATAGTTTGGCCTGGGGGTGCGACTTATGTGTGAAATTATTAACACATTAACGTAAAATATCAAATATTATTCAGCTCATTCATGTAAGAGACTAGATGTATAAGATTTCATGGGATTGCCTTTCAAATGTCTATTCTTGGTGTTGGGTTTTATCAAATAAATTACCCCTAAAAATGCGACTTATATATGTTGTTTTCCTTCTTTATTATGCATTTTCGGCCGGTGCGACTTATACTCGGAAAAATACGGTGCTTTTATCTGCATCTTATTGCTCTTTTATCCTGCACTACAACGAGCTAATGCAAATACATTTTGTTCTTATCTGTACTGTAAAGTTCAAATTTGAATGACAATAAAATGGAAGTCTAAGTCTATAACTACCAGAGTATATTAATTCAATTAAAACCTCCATCACACCCTCAAGCCACTAATGTCTCAACAGGCTGACATAGGACTCTAGATAGAGGTTCCGCAGCCTCCATAGCAGAACCTCCAGGTTCTGTAACAGCTTTTTCCCCTCAGGCCATAAGACTCTTGAACGCATCATAATAATCTCCTCAATTCCCCCCCAAAAACGGATTAACTCACTGGAATAAATAGACAATATAACATACATCCATAAACGTGGATGCATATGCAAAAGTGCAATATATTTATCTGTATAGTAATCTATTTACGTCGCAGTTTTTTTCATAGTTTGGCCGGGGGTGCGACTTATACTCAGGAGCGACTTATAAATGTTGTTTTCTTTCTTTATTATGCATTTTCGGCCGGTGCGACTTATAGTCCGGAGCGACTTATACTCCGAAAAATACGGTGCTTTTATCTGCATCTTATTGCTCTTTTATCCTGCACTACAATGAGCTAATGCAAATACATTTTGTTCTTATCTGTACTATAAAGTTCAAATTTGAATGACAATAAAATGGAAGTCTAAGTCTATAACTACCAGAATATATTAATTCAATTAAAACCTCCCATTACACAGGATGCATTCATGGAGCTGCATCAACTAATACAATTGTTAATTGCACCTCTAGAGGGTACATACCTATATATACCCTTTTGAGACCTAACCAGGTCCTTTGGGGAAGATTAGTGAAGGACTGGAATGAAAACAAATGAATAAATAAATGTTAGTAGTATTAGGGAATGTGTCACTGGGTCACAGTGCTGCAGACTGCTGAATGACTTCACCCGGTTTAACGAATGCACGGATGGCTTTAATTTGGAAATGACCGCCAGGCTTGGAAGAGATGGACTCACACCGGTGCAAAGGCGTGCACATTAGAGCTGAAGCCGAAATGTTTGCATAGACCATGTGTAAAGCGGCAAGCTTACCTTTTTCAAACGGTTGTGAATGGTGGTTTGGAAGACTTGAGCCACCACCAGGGCGATCCCCACGATGAGGAGGTGGGCGCACACGATGCCGGTGGCGTAAATGGCACACGATCTGCGGGTCATGATGCAGCGTGGATGACGGTCCTTTTTGTCCAGAAGGGGGGGGAAATGTAACCGAAAATGTGGGTTGTAGCCTGGGAAGAGAGGAGAGGAAGGGCGGGGATGGTGGTCCGGTGAGTTGTAGTAGTGGTGACGGTGGTCCAACTTCTCCTCCTCCGTGTGGCTCTTTCCACAGTGCGAGGACGACCGGCGAGTTTTGCGGGGAGTGGAATGTCTTTTTGAAGTGGGTGACGAGGAGGAGCCTACGTTAGCCGCCACTGCTGGAATGAAGCCGGCCGGGTTGGAGGCGGAGCCAGGCATGTTGGAGGCTGGGCAAGAGTGGAGTTAGAAAAGAAATAATGAAATAAAAGAGTTGACACACAACATGTCACGCCCTTGTTCTTTCATCTCTTTACTTATTACGCGACTTCTCTGTGAAGTCTTTGTTGTGCGGCCGCACGGACCGGAAGTAGAATTGTTTGCACGTTAGCATTAGCATGGGACTCCGTGAACATATCCAAGTACTTTAAAAGGGTGACGTTCTCGCTCGTTTAAAAAAAAGACAATATTTACCTTCTCATAAACCAAGCGTCCTAACCAGATAAACGCTCGCTGCCTCATTTAAATAAGCCACCACATGTAGAACATAATGAGCCTTTCAACTGGCCAAAAGGCGCTGACGTCACACCCCATCCCCCCCCGCCTCCCCGCGTCGAGCTCGTCCTCCCATTGGCCGACGCTTGCACGCCACCGTCTCGAGACCGGCCCCTCCGAGCGCCGATTGGTCCGCAGCCGGTGGGTACGATGCCGAATTTGATCGACTGATTTCGGGGCGGGGCTGGTATTTAAAGTGGGGGGCCAGCGGCGTGATTGCCGGCGGTGAGCAGGAGGAGGGAGGAGAAGATGGAGGACGAGAAGATGACCATCAGCTGCTGCGTCCAACCACAGGAGGTGATGCTGGTCGTGCGGGAAACGGCAGAAGAATGTGGCGGCTTTGTGAGCCTGGATACATGTTTGAGTACAACATGATACATCACAATTTCCCAGTTTCTTTATTCAACATGTCCGAAAAGGAGTAGGGAGAAGCAGAGCTTATTCAATCCTACCCCTTTTCCTTTACATAGCAGTTGCTAAAACTTTTGTTCACTTCCTGCTCTCGATTTATCCCCAATATACCCCATAAGTACAAACCCCGTTTCCATATGAGTTGGGGAATTGTGTTAGATGTAAATACAAACGGAATACAATGATTTGCAAATCATTTTCAAATTCAGTTGAATATGCTACAAAGACAACATTTGATGTTCAAACTGATAAACATTTTTTTTTTGCAAATAATCATTAACTTTAGAATTTGATGCCAGCAACACGTGACAAAGAAGTTGGGAAAGGTGGCAATAAATACTGATAAAGTTGAGCAGGCCCGGCCCTAATCAATCTGGCGCCCTAGGCAAGATTTTAGGTGGCGCCCCCCCCACATCGGCAGTGAAGTGTATATACTCACAAGAACCCGAATAGCTTTGTCTTTGACCTTTTTTTTTAACTTACAACTATACCTAATATATAAAGGGGTGGAAAAGTGACTATTACCTGCAGGGCAAACATTAGCTAACCAGAAGGCAATAATGTAAACAAAAAACACCTGCTTAAAAGATCTAATACAAATGTCCCTGAGGAATGTAAGGTGGGAGTACTGTAATTACCTAACGTTACATTATTATTTTCCATAACAATTTAGCCCCCTCCACAATATTAACCCGACATTAAAACAGAACTAGCTATTTATTGATTAGCAATTGCCGAATCATGTAACATTAGCTTAATGCTAAAAAGCCAGGTTACTATCACATTCTGTAACAGACAAATAATTTCATGTAGGCTAACGTTACCTACCTGCTACCTCTGTCTTTTCTCGTTTCTCCTCTTCTTTTCTCTTTTTTCTTCCCTGGGCACCTGACAGTTTTGGCCGTTTTGACATCTTGTGTTGATTTTTTGATGTGGTGACGTCCAAAAAGAGTCATGGTACGGGAAGGGAGGGGGCGCACCGTGCGGGGGGAGGAGGGGGGGCGTAATGTTGTAACAAATAATATTTCTATTAAATAGGCTTTACTTTGCATTTTAATTAACGTGAGATTATTTTTTTGTATTTAGAAATAATAGTAACAACTTTTTTTTTTTTTTTTTCTCCAACATTTGTGGCACTGGCATGGCGCCCCCTGATGGACGGCGCCCTTAGCATTTGCCTATACGGCCTATGCCACGGGCCGGCCCTGAAGTTGAGGAATGCTCATCAAACACTTATTTGGAACATCCCACAGGTAAATTGGGAACAGGTGGGTGCCATGATTGGGTATAAAAGCAGATTCCATGAAATGCTCAGTCATTCACAAACAAGGATGGGGCGAGGGTCACCACTTTGTCAACAAATGCGTGAGCAAATTGTTGAACAGTTTAAGAAAAACCTTTCTCAACCAGCTATTGCAAGGAATTTCGGGATTTCACCATCTACGGTCCGTAATATCATCAAAGGGTTCAGAGAATCTGGAGAAATCACTGCACGTAAGCAGCTAAGCCCGTGATCTTCGATCCCTCAGGCTGTACTGCATCAACAAGCGACATCAGTGTGTAAAGGATATCACCACATGGGCTCAGGAACACTTCAGAAACCCACTGTCAGTAACTACAGTTGGTCGCTACATCTGTCAGTGCAAGTTAAAACTCTCCTATGCAAGGCAAACACCGTTTATCAACAACACCCAGAAACGCCGTCGGCTTCGCTGGGTCTGAGCTCATCTAAGATGGACTGATACAAAGTGGAAAAGTGTTCTGTGGTCTGACGAGTCCACATTTCAAATTGTTTTTGGAAACTGTGGACGTCGTGTCCTCCGGACCAAAGAGGAAAAGAACCACCCGGATTGTTATAGGCGCAAAGTTGAAAAGCCAGCATGTGTGATGGTATGGGGGTGTATTAGTGCCCAAGACATGGGTAACTTACGCATCTGTGAAGGCACCATTAATGCTGAAAGGTACATACAGGTTTTGGAGTAATATATGTTGCCATCCAAGCAACGTTACCATGGACGCCCCTGCTTATTTCAGCAAGACAATGCCAAGCCATGTGTTACATCAATGTGGCTTCATAGTAAACGAGTGCGGGTACTAGACTGGCCTGCCTGTAGTCCAGACCTGTCTCCCATTGAAAATGTGTGGCGCATTATGAAGCCTAAAATACCACAATGGAGACCCCCGGACTGTTGAACAACTTAAGCTGTACATCAAGCAAGAATGGGAAAGAATTCCACCTGAGAAGCTTCAAGAATGTGTCTCCTCAGTTCCCAAACGTTTACTGAGTGTTGTTAAAAGGAAAGGCCATAGAATACAGTGGTGAACATGCCCTTTCCCAACTACTTTGGCACGTGTTGCAGCCATGAAATTCTAAGTGAATCATTGTTTGCAAAAAAAAATAAAGTTTATGAGTTTGAACATCAAATATCTTGTCTTTGTAGTGCATTCAATTGAATTTGGGTTGAAAATGATTTGCAAATCATTGTATTCCGTTTATATTTACATCTAACACAATTTCCCAACTCATATGGAGACGGGGTTTGTATCATCCATTGCAATTTTGTATCGATTCATTATCTTCAAAAATGTATTTAAATATATAATTATTACAGATGTGAATCTTGAGGGTAACGATTCAACTCAGAATCGATTCCCAATTCAAAATCGTTACTTTTTTAATAACACAAAGGAGAGGGGGGGGGGACAGGTTCAGTGGCCACAGATGAAGCGCTGGCTGTCCAAAGTCGGGACCCGGGGTGGACCGCTCGTCTGTGCATCGGTTGGGGACGTCTCTGCGCTGCTGACCAGGATTGTCTCCTGCTGGCCCCACTATGAACTGGACTCTCACTATTATGTTAGATCCACTATGGACTGGACTCTCACTATTACGTTAGATCCACTATGGACTGGACTCTCACTATTATGTTAGATCCACTATGGACTGGACTCTCACTATTATGTTAGATCCACTATGGACTGGACTCTCACTATTATGTTAGATCCACTATGAACTGGACTCTCACTATTATGTTAGATCCACTATGGACTGGACTCTCACTATTATGTTAGATCCACTATGGACTGGACTCTCACTATTATGTTTGATCCACTATGGACTGGACTCTCACTATTATGTTTGATCCACTATGGACTGGACTCTCACTATTATGTTAGATCCACTATGGACTGGACTCTCACTATTATGTTAGATCCACTATGGACTGGACTCTCACTATTATGTTGGATCCACTATGGACTGGACTCTCACTATTATGTTAGATCCACTATGGACTGGACTCTCACTATTATGTTAGATCCACTATGGACTGGACTCTCACACTATTATGTTAGATCCACTATGGACTGGACTGTCACTATTATGTTAGATCCACTATGGACTGGACTCTCACTATTATGTTAGATCCACTATGGACTGGACTCTCACTATTATGTTAGATCCACTATGGACTGGACTCTCACAATTTTATGCTAGATCCACTCGACGTCCATTGCACCGGTCGCCCGGGGTGGGGGGGTCCCCACATCTGTGGTCCCCTTCAAGGTTTCTCATTGTCCCATTGGGTTGAGTTTTTCCTTGCCCTGATGTGGGATCTGAGCCAAGGATGTCGTTGTGGCTTGTGCAGCCCTTTGAGACACTTGTGATTTAGGGCTATATAAGTAAACATTGATTGATTGATTGATAAACTGGTGTTTGTCTCCAGTCTTATTAATTGTTATTTTAATTTGGTTTGGGTATTTACTTGTTCAAAATTATAACTTTGTGGTACCAGGTGATAGGGTCTGCGCAAAAAAAAATCTATACACAAGGGATCCGCAATTATTATTCATTGCGATTTTGTATCGATTCATAATCTTCAAAAATGTATTTAAATATATAATTATTACAGATGTGAATCTTAAGGGTAACGATTCAATTCCGAATTGATTCCCAATTCAAAATCTTTACTTTTTTAATAACATTAGGTGCCACTTATATGATGACCTACATCAATTCATAAGATAAACAAACAGCTCTAATAAATGTTTGTATTACTTAAAAAAAAAGTTTTTTTAATAAAATTCTACCCAAACATTTAATAACTGAATAACTGGGGCGGTGTGGCGCGGTTGGGAGAATGGCCGTGCCAGCAACCTGAGGGTTCCTGGTTCGATCCCCAGCTTCTACCGACCTAGTCACGTCCGTTGTGTCCTTGAGCAAGACGCTTCACCCTTGCCCCTGATGGTGCGTGAATGGGTGCATGTGGAAATAGTGTCAAAGCGAGAAAAGCGCTATACAAGTACAACCCATTTACCAAATAAATAATAATGAGTGAAGTAAGTTATATTTCATATGGTGAGATGAGTAAGATTTTCTAGAAAATGAATGGATGGGTGAAATAAATTCAGGATGTTTATCATGGTTCTTCTTCTTTGTACTTTGTCAACACTTTAAGTTTGAAGGCTTTCTTGAAGTGGATGTGAAGTGAAGTGAATTATGTTTATATAGCGCTTTTCTCTAGCGACTCAAAGCGCTTTACATAGTGAAACCCAATATCTAAGTGACATTTAAACCAGTGTGGGTGTGGCACTGGGAGCAGGTGGGTAAAGTGTCTTGCCCAAGGACACAACGGCAATGACTAGGTTGGCAGAAGCGGGGATCGAACCTGGAAACCTCAAGTTGCTGGCACGGCCACTCTACCAACCGAGCCATACCGCCCCAATGGATCATATTAGTACATTGTTTGATTTCTTTGCTTAATCCATTCCATCATTTAATTCCACATACTGATATACTGAAGGTCTTAAGTGTTGTACGTGCGCACAAATGTTTTAAATTACATTTTTGAAGACGTTTGAGTACTTCATGCTCATAGACTTAGCTTGGACAGATCATGCACAGGAAGGAATGCTTATGTTCTTATGTGGTGTTAAAAAAGAATGTGTCCATCAACAAATGTTAACCATAGAATCGAATCGATCCTACACCGTATCCAATCTTATTGAATCGTTCATACTCTGAATTGCATTGAATCGTTGTATTTTATATATTAATTGTTTTTGAATCGAGTTCTAACCCACGTATCAGGATGCGATCAGAATCGTCCGTCACAAAGAGCTTTGCATCCCTGGTGCACATTCTCCATACTTGCCAACCCTCCCGGATTTCCCGGGAGACTCCCGAAATTCAGAGGCTCTCCCGAAAACCTCCCAGGACAAATTTTCTCCCGAAAATCTCCCGAAATTCTGGCGGAGCTGGAGGCCACGCCCCCTCCAGGTTTATTGTTAGGCAGTTTCATTAACGTCCTCCCAGCGCGGCAACAACACACAACAACAGCAGTCACGTTTTCGTCTACCGTAAAGCAGTCCGTCTGCCGTAAACAGCAATGTTGTGACACTCTTAAACAGGACAATACTGCCATCTACTGTACATGCATATGTGACAATAACATCTAGGGCCTAGAGAGTGCAGTGCACAACTGCGCACACAACAAAGAGACGAAGCAGAATGCATCATCAGAGAGGGTGTTCAGCATGGTTAGAAAAATAGTGACAGAAAATAGAACAAGGATGGACAATTCAACCCTTAACTCAACAATGAGTAGATGAGTGTTATGTGTGTGTATATGTGGAAATGAATGACCACTGCAATTCAAGTATTTCTTTTATATATATATATATATATATATATATATATATATATATATATATATATATATATATGTATGTGTGGGAAAAAAATCACAAGACTATTTCATCTCTACAGGCCTGTTTCATGAGGGGGGGTTCCCTCAATCATCAGGAGATTTTAATGGGAGCATTCACATACCATGGATTATATAGGGCACAGAGTGGGTGGGTACAGGCTGGTGTAGGGGCGTGGTGATTGGCTCATGTGTTACCTAGGAGGTGTTTCCGTCTGTGGCGGCATGCTGTTACAATTTCGCTGCGCTTGTTGAGGGATGACAGGTCTGGTCGGTAAATAATAAACAGTTTTTCTTTCAAGCATAGGTTGCATCTTTTATTACCACTATTGTAAGGTGTGCTGGATGCAAGAATTTGCCATGTTATTGAATATTCAACATTATTGTCTTTGAGGTCCCAAATGTGTTTGCTGAGTTCTGTGGTATTCCGCAGGTTTTGGTTCCTGAAAGAAGCCTTGTGATTGTTCCATCTGGTTTTGAACTCTCCTTCAGTTAATCCTACATATGTGTATGTAGGATTAACTGAAGGAGAGTTCAAAACCGCAGGTTTTGGTTCCTGAAAGAAGCCTTGTGATTGTTCCATCTGGTTTTGAACTCTCCTTCAGTTAATCCTACATATGTGTATGTAGGATTAACTGAAGGAGAGTTCAAAACCGCAGGTTTTGGTTCCTGAAAGAAGCCTTGTGATTGTTCCATCTGGTTTTGAACATACGTAGGATTAACTGAAGGAGAGTTCAAAACCAGATGGAACAATCACAAGGCTTCTTTCAGGAACCAAAACCTGCGGAATACCACAGAACTCAGCAAACACATTTGGGACCTCAAAGACAATAATGTTGAATATTCAATAACATGGCAAATTCTTGCATCCAGCACACCTTACAATAGTGGTAATAAAAGATGCAACCTATGCTTGAAAGAAAAACTGTTTATTATTTACCGACCAGACCTGTCATCCCTCAACAAGCGCAGTGAAATTGTAACAGCATGCCGCCACAGACGGAAACACCTCCTAGGTAACACATGAGCCAATCACCACGCCCCTACACCAGCCTATACCCACCCACTCTGTGCCCTATATAATCCATGGTATGTGAATGCTCCCATTAAAATCTCCTGATGATTGAGGGAACCCCCCCTCATGAAACAGGCCTGTAGAGATGAAATAGTCTTGTGATTTTTTTCCCACACATACATATATTGCGCTCTACTACGGTATCGAGCACTATTTTTTGGATAACCTTATTAAGACATATATATATATATATATATATATATATATATATATATATATATATATATATATATATATATATATATATATATGAAATACTTGACTTGGTGAATTCTAGCTATAAATATACTCCTCCCCCGCCCCACTACGCCCCCGCCCCACCCCCCACCTCCCGAAATCGGACGTCTCAAGGTTGGCAAGTATGACATTCTAAGTAATTTTGACGGGTTGCTCCACACTGGCATTCTTGTTGTCTCCGTTCCCGCGTCTACAACAAAGGAATACTCTGACACTTTGTCCCAACTAGTTTAGGCTGGCCTGTGGGCATGCAACTAAAAGGGGGCGGGACATATCTAGTGATATCTAACAGTGGTAAGTGTTTATGAGCACTAAGTATGAGGAAAAAAATCTCCCTCACTTATTTACCTACTTATGAGAGAAGAGGCCACCACTTTGTAAAAAAAAGAAAAGAAAAAAAGAGCAGGCTTCGCTGCACGTCTTAAAATCCATCGGTCAGTTAGTGCAGTGTTTTTCAACCTTTTTTGAGCTAAGGCATGTTGAAAAAATGCGGAGGCACAGAACTCAGTTGACAGTAAAAAGTTGTTGTTGTTGGATATGACTTTAAAGCATAACCATCACTATAGCTCTTGTCTCAAAGTAGGTGTACTGTCACCACCTGTCACATCACACCCTGACATATTTGGAGTTTTTTGCTGTTTTACTTCTTGTCTTGCGCTCCTATTTTGGTGGCTTTTTCTCTTTTTTTGGTATTTTCCTGTAGCAGTTTCATGTCTTCCTTTGAGCGATATTTCCCACATTTACTTTGTTTTAGCAATCAAGAATATTTCAGTTGTTTTTAATCCTTCTTTGTGGGGACATTGTTGATGGTCATGTCATGTTCGGATGTACTTTGTGGACGCCGTCTTTGCTCCACAGTAAGTCTTTGCTGTCGTCCAGCATTCTGTTTTTGTTGACTTTGTAGCCAGTTCAGTTTTAGTTTCGTTCTGGATAGCCTTCCCTAAGCTTCAATGCCTTTTCTTAGCGGCACTCACCTTTTGTTTATTTTTGGTTTAAGCATTATACCTTTTTACCTGCACACTGCCTCCCGCTGTTCCCGACATCTACAAAGCAATTAGCTACGGGCTGCCACCTACTGATATGGAAGAGTATTACACGGTTACCCTGCCGAGCTCTAGCCAGCACCAACACACAACAACAACACATCATTTGCAGACTACAATTACTGGTTTGCAAAAAATATCTTTAAAGGGGAACATTATCACAATTTCAGAAGGGTTAAAACCATTAAAAACCAGTTCTCAGTGGCTTATTTTAATTTTCGAAGTTTTTTTCAAAATTTTACCCATCACGCAATAACCCTAAAAAAAAGCTTCAAAGTGCCTGATTTTAACCATCGTTATATACACCCGTCCATTTTCCTGTGACGTCACATAGTGATGCCAACACAAACAAACATGGTGGCTAGAACAGCAAGCTATAGCGACATTAGCTCGGATTCAGACTCGGATTTCAGCGGCTTAAGCGATTCAACAGATTACGCATGTATTGAAACGGATGGTTGTAGTGTGGAGGCAGGTAGCGAAAACGAAATTGAAGAAGAAACTGAAGCTATTGAGCCATATCGATTTGAACCGTATGCAAGCGAAACCGACGAAAACGACACGACAGCCAGCGACACGGGAGAAAGCGAGGACAAATTTGGCGATCGCCTTTCAACCAACGATTGGTATGTGTTTGTTTGGCATTAAAGGAAACTAACAACTATGAACTAGGCTTACAGCATATGAAATACATTTGGCAACAACATGCACTTTGAGAGTGCAGAAAGCCCAATTTTCATCAATTAATATATTCTGTAGACATACCCTCATCCGCGCTCTTTTCCTGAAAGCTGATCTGTCCAGTTTTGGAGTTGATGTCAGCAGGCCAGGGAAGCTAGGGTCGATATTCTTCTCTTGATCATCTTCGGTGGCATAAGGGACGGTGTGAGCCAAGACATCCAGGGGGTTTAGCTCGCTCGTCTGCGGGAACAAACTGCCGCCATTGCTTGCCATGCTACCGAGGTCCTTTGTCCCTGAATTTCTCACACACTCCGGCAGATTCAATGGGGGTCTGGCGGCAGATTTCTTTGACTTTATCGTTGGAAATGCATCTGCTTTGAGTGTCGCAGGATATCCACACATTCTTGCCATCTCTGTCGTAGCATAGCTTTCGTCGGTAAAGTGTGCGGAACAAACGTCCAATTTCTTGCCACTTTTGCATCTTTGGGCCACTGGTGCAACTTGAATCCGTCCCTGTTCGTGTTGTTACACCCTCCGACAACACACCGACGAGGCATGATGTCTCCAAGGTACGGAAAACAGTCGAAAAAACGGAAAATAACAGAGCTGATTTGACTCGGTGTTTGAGAAAATGGCGGATTGCTTCCCGTTGTGACGTCATCGCTCCGAGAGCGAATACTAGAAAGGCGTTTAATTCGCCAAAATTCACCCATTTAGAGTTCGGAAATCGGTTAAAAAAATATATGGTCTTTTTTCTTCAACATCAAGGTACATATTGACGCTTACATAGGTCTGGTGATAATGTTCCCCTTTAACCCAAATAGGTGAAATTAGATAATCTCCCACGGCACACCAGACTGTATCTTGAAAAACACTGAGTTAGTATACTCTGGGACCGTTTAGGTTATTAGGCCCTAGCACAGGTTTGCCCTCCACTAGGAACGATTCTATAATTGTATTTTTACCTCGATGTTTACCAGACAGTAGGATGTCCGTGAAATTTGGTGGACGGGTGAAGTTCAGGACAAGGAAGAAGCCATTATATTTGGATCCAGGAAATTGTTTTTCCTTGATTTTTTTTGTTGAGAGCGTAAGTTAAGGCTGTGATTGACCGCTCACCTGTGACCCTGAACAGGATAGGTGGTAGAACATGAACCGTTGAATGATGAGATACGGCTTCCAACGTCTGACTCATGCATCTATCAAGTTTTCTTTTCTGTTTTTGTCCATAATTTGGCCTTTTGTACTCTGTGGCGTACCAAAATGTTGTGACGTATATTAGGCTGACCATATTCTGATATCCCAAAAAGAGGACACATATATGCGTGCCAAGGCGGGCAGCACGCCAAGGCCGGGACTAGGTGAAAATTTGCCAATGATACTCGAACTTGCTTTATACCAGTGGTTCTTAACCTGGGTTCGATGGAACCCTAAGGGTTCGGTGAGTCGGCCTCAGGGGTTCGGTGGAGGTCAAAACACACCCGACTCATCGTGTAAATAAAAACTTCTCCCTATCGGCGTGTTACGGATACGGCAACGGCAGAAGTCAGACTGATTTGCAGGTGTGTAATTTGTGTTGGTTTTGTTCTTTGAACAAGGTGATGTTCATGCACGGTTCATATTGTGCACCAGTAATAAAACATGGTAACACTTTAGTATGGGGAACATATTCACTATTAATTAGTTGCTTATTAATATGCAAATTAGTAACATATTGGCTCTTAACTAGTCATTATTAAGTACTTATTAATGTTTTATTCGGCATGGCCTTGTTATAACCCTAACCCTGGCCCTAACCCTCTAACCCTAACCCTAACCAAATAACTCTAAATTAAGTCTTTGTTACTTAGAATATGTTCCCCATACTAAAGTGTTACCAAAACACAGTGACGTGCAGCAGGGCCGGCCCGTGGCATAGGCCGTATAGGCAAATGCTAAGGGCGCCGTCCATCAGGGGGCGCCACGCCAGTGCCACAAATGTTGGAGAAAAAAAAAAAAAAGTTGATACTATTATTTCTAAATACAAAAAAATAATCCCACGTTAATTAAAATGCAAAGTAAAGCCTATTTAATAGAAATATTATTTGTTACAACATTACGCCATCATGGAAAGAAAAAAAAAAGGAAATTTTTTTTTTTTTAATTAAATTGTTATATGTACCCAGTGATTATACTATACAGTTAGTTTCCATTTAACATCACCAGTTTTAGATTATTTTTATTTAAAATCGCTGAATTTTCACATTTGCCGTTCAAATACTGAGAAGAGACGGTGCGGTGATCAGCAGCCAGTTGAGGCACGTCACTCATTTGTGCCTCACCATGGATTGCGGACTCGGCTAACTGCTGGCCTGCTGTGCAGTGAGACCGTATTGCTATATGAATTATATTATACATTTCCATAGTTTAGTTAGCTGAGGTATATAATGTACAGTGTATTTTGTCAACAACTGTATGTGTGTAACGTATTTCTTGTGCTGAGCGATCATAAAACGGCTACAAAAGACACACTGGCTGAGGCTCGCAGTAATCCCGCCTCCTGCACCCCCGTCGTAGAATGCACCCCCTGACGGGAGTGTTATATCAACTAAAGCCCGCACTTAAACTTTCCACGTGCAAGATTGAATCTATTTAAAAAAGTTATTTCATAAGAAGCCAAAAAGTGCAAAAACAATAATGTTCGTGTTGGAGGAGTTGTGAATGACTGCAGGGCCACACCATTAGGTACACCTGCAGACTGCAGGTGTACCTAATTCACAACTCCTCCAACACGAACATTATTGTTTTTGCACTTTTTGGCTTCTTATTAAATAACTTTTGTAACCTATTTTTATGGGCTTTCCTCTTTGTGATGTTAAGTTCCTGTTATGCGCTGTTATACAGTATATGCCTTGAGCTCTTATTTTGAAGGCGCTAAGAGCGGAAGTGATGAAAGAAGGTAAATAAAGTGGTCCTCGTGTAAACTGGAGCCTCCGTGTTTGGTATTTTGTAGTTTCATACAGTATAGGCGACATTTATATACCCTCGGTTACACTTTTTTAAATAGATTCAATCTTGCACGTGGAAAGTTTAAGTGAGGGCTTTAGTTGATATAACAGTCCCGTCAGGGGGTGCATTCTCCCAGCACAACAGCGGCGCATGGACTTCATTTATAAGTAAAGGTAAGACCATAATAACGTTTTTTTTATTAAATGTGCTTTTTTGTGTGCTACAGTTTGTATGTGTAAAGTTAAAGTTAAGTTAAAGTACCAATGATTGTCACACACACACTAGGTGTAATGAAATGTGTCCTCTGCATTTGACCCATCCCCTTGATCACCCCCTGGGAGGTGAGGGGAGCAGTGGGCAGCAGCGGCGCCGCGCCCGGGAATCATTTTTGGTGATTTAACCCCCAATTCCAACCCTTGATGCTGAGTGCCAAGCAGGGAAGAATGCTGGTATGAGCTTTTAAACATAACCCGTTAACTGCTGCCAATCAAATGGTGAATAAGATACTCTTTAGGGTTCATATGTTTGTAAATCTGACTGTGATGAAGTCAGTGCCTCACCAGCCATCAACCTCACCGCACGTCACTGCAAAAACATAACTTTGTCTTGAATTTGAAAAAAAACATTTTATTTTTAACTAAAGAAGGGTTCGGTGAATGCACATTTGAAACTGGTGGGGTTCGGTACCTCCAACAAGGTTAAGAACCACTGCTCTATAAATAATATATTTATTTAAATAAAGCATTTTTTCTCCTCTGTTGACAGCAGTGTTGGCGCTAGGAATTTTCAAAATGGGGTCCCAGAGACCCCATCAAGTCATAAAAATGGGGTCCCACGGTAAATTTTTGGGGCCCCACTTTTTTGCAAACGTGTTGAAAACGTATGCATTATCCTGTTTTATCTCACATTCTATATTGTGTTTTGGAAAAAGGTTGTCATAAACGTTACTTAATTCATTAAAAAAATAATAACAAAAGAAAACAAATGTGTATGCATATGTAAATGTATTCAGTTGTAAACATTCATTCACTTTCTTCTTTCCTTCATGGATCTAAACTTTACCGCTGCTGGTAGTTTTTACTATGTTTTTATTTAATAAGTTGTAGGTGTATATATTTCAGTATAAAAGTGTAAAAAGTGTTTTGCTTGGGTCATGAAATGATGATAATGGTGTGCCAGGGCATACATACATTTTATATTTAACGTTTTAAATCTCTGGAGGCTACATCAACTTCAGATCCATCCCTCTTTTCAAAATGTTTTAGTTAGGGACCCAGTCCCTTTGGGACAGAGGACCCTATTGAATTTCTAGCGTTTTATTATTATACCGCCGCCTCTTTGAGCTGTAATTTGACCCCTTTAACATGCTTCAAAACTCACCAAATTGGACACACTTATCAGGACTGGCGAAAATTGCGATCTAATCAAAAAACCAAACCCCAAACTCAAAATTGCGCTCTAGCGCCCCCTAGGAAGAAAACACAGACAAAACTGCCTGTAGGAATGTCGTAGAGACATTAAGCAAAAACCTCTCTTAGACCTAGATTTCATACACTGACAACCCCCAGCAAAAATCAACAGGAAGTTTGCAATTCCCCCTTCAAAACAAACAAAAGTTGAGTAAAAACAGTCACCTTTTTTCAAACATGATCTCCTCTGAGCGGGTTTGTCATATCGGCTTCAAATTAGCATGTCAGGCTTGGACGAGGGAAAGGACTCAGATGCAGAGATGGGATTCTAAATAAGGCTTTTATTTTGAAAACTCTTTAACCTCCAGAGCAGAGTATATTCAAATACTATGAGTCACAAAAACAGACAGCGAAAAAAGTTTCCAAAAAGGGAAAAACCGAAAATCACTCCAAAAGGAGGAAATACAAAAATGAAGACGAACTATAATTAGCGCTGTATTTGCTATCAAAAACTTTAACAAAAAAACGCTCCAACAGGAGGAAGAAAATAATGACTATAAAAATTACTACCCTAATCTTATTCTGATAAATGTAAACAAAAAATCACTCAAAAACTTTGAGGAAAGATCATTAGGAACAAATCATAACTCACCACTGCGGTTGAAAAAAAGCTCGATAACAAAAGTCGCTCTGAGGGAGGAGAAAAAGTTAACTCAAAATCACAGCGTAGGAATTTCTAGGTAAAAGGACGTAGACGTGGGACGAGACAAGGCATGAACATGAACATGAACTCTAGACAGGCACGAAAGTTCGAGACAATCTGGCACAGAACAAGGGGAGGCATGAGCTTATATGGAACATGAGGGTAATGGGAAACAGGTGGAAACAATCAAGGTCAAGGTCAAAGTCAGACTGGTGACACAAGAGGAAGGACCCGTGATCTGAAACAAGAGGAATTGCTTTTCAAAATAAAACATGCAAATCACAAGACAGAAAAAACCAAGACAAGACTTCCCTCACCGCGGTGTGACATAGCACAGGAGAGAGACTGAACCCTTCAGATTAAAAGTTGATTAAAGAGTTTTAATTACTGCTCCGGTTTGGATTTTATGAGCCCTCAAAGTCGGTCCCGTCCATCGCAGCTTGCAGCTTTAATTTCTTTTATGTTGCTTTTTTTATGCATATATTTGTACCATGAATTGATTAACGTGGACCCCGACTTAATCAAGTTGAAAAACTTATTCGGGTGTTACCATCGACCCCAAAAGGAACAAGCGGTAGAAAATGGATGGATGGATGTACTGTATTGTGCAATCTACTAATAAAAGCTTCAATCAATCAATCAATCAATCAATCCACTCCCTCGCTCTGTCTCACTGCCCCTCCCTCACGAATGCTGCTGCGTGCGCACACCCTCACAATTTGTTTTGTTTTTAACCCCTTCTTAACCCTGGATGTACATTGAAAATACCAAACCCTAATTCACAATGCCGAACATTTGAGGCATTTAAGAAACCCCGCCCGGACAGCCCCGCAAAAGAGGACATGTCCGGGGGAAACAGGACGTATGGTCAGTCTACGTAAATGGGGGAGAAACAACAGTTAACAAAATTAACGCGTGAAAATCCACTTTTGTTTTTCCAACACAGCGAACACAGCTGTTTAGCAAATACAGTAGCAATTGCATTGCTGTGTTGTTGCCTCCAGTAGAGGCACTTCCTGTTAACGCTCTTGGGCCCCAACAATGCAAAAGCTTCCGTTCAACTGACAGAAGCTGTAAAGATGTCAGAGTATCATTAACGTTTAGAGAGAAATACACAAGCTAGATATCACAAAAAATAGCTAAATGTGATCAGGTGCATTGATAGATTCTTATAAGAAAGACTTTACTGACACACTATCCTATTGACAACACTTCTGTCTACATTTGCGAGGACTACAGTCACCACAAGTACAAAAGTATTGAGGCACATGATTTACATTTGGTTGGGTCCATGAGCTGCGAGGTCGCCTCCGAGTTGGTAAAAGTTTGTGCTAGATTATAAATCATGCCTCTCACTTGTACACTTTTGTTTTCTTACCTGCGTGAGGATTATAATTAATTTTTAATCTACAAACCCCGTTTCCATATGAGCTGGGAAATTGTGTTAGATGTAAATATAAACGGAATACGATGATTTGCAAATCATTTTCAACCCATATTCAATTGAATATGCTACAAAGACAACATATTTTGATGTTCAAACTGATAAATAATCGTTAACTTTAGAATTTGATGCCAGCAACACGTGACAAAGAAGTTGGGAAAGGTGGCAATAAATACTGATAAAGTTGAGGAATGCTCATCAAACACTTATTTGGAACATCCAGCAGGTGTGCGGGATAATTGGGTGGGTGCCATGATTGGGTATAAAAACAGCTTCCCAAAAAATGCTGAGTCTTTCACAAGAAAGGATGGGGCGAGGTACACCCCTTTGTCCACAACTGCGTGAGCAAATAGTCAAACAGTTTAAGAACAACGTTTCTCAAAGTGCAATTGCAAGAAATTGAGGGATTTCAACATCTACGGTCCATAATGTCATCAAAAGGTTCAGAGAAACTGGAGAAATCACTCGGCCGGAAAAAAACATTGAAAGACCATGACCTTCGATCCCTCAGACGGCACTGTATCAAAAACCGACATCTATCTCTAAAGGATATCACCACATGGGCTCAGGAACACTTCAGAAAACCACTGTCACTAAATACAGTTGGTCGCTACATCTGTAAGTGCAAGTTAAAGCTCTACTATGCAAAGCGAAAGCCATTTATCAAAAACACCCAGAAACGCCGCCGGCTTCTCTGGGCCCGAGATCATCTTAGATGGACTAATGCAAAGTGGAAAAGTGTTCTGTGGTCTGACGAGTCCACATTTCAAATTGTTTTTGGAAATATTCGACCTCGTGGGGGAAGCGAACCATCCAGACTGTTATCGACGCAAAGTTCAAAAGCCAGCATCTGTGATGGTATGGGGGTGCATTAGTGCCCAAGGCATGGGTAACTTACACATCTGTGAAGGCACCATTAATGCTGAAAGGTACATACAGGTTTTGGAACAACATATGCTGCCATCTAAGCGCCGTCTTGCTTATTTCAGCAAGACAATGCCAAGCCACATTCAGCACGTGTTACAACAGCGTGGCTTCGCAAAAACAGAGTGCGGGTACTTTCCTGGCCCGCCTGCAGTCCAGACCTGTCTCCCATCGAAAATGTGTGGGGCATTATGAAGCGTAAAATACGACAGCGGAGACCCTGGACTGTTGAACGACTGAAACTCTACATAAAACAAGAATGGGAAAGAATTCCACTTTCAAAGGTTCAACAATTAGTTTCCTCAGTTCCCAATCGTTTATTGAGTGTTGTTAAAAGAAAAGGTGATGTAACACAGTGGTGAACATGCCCTTTCCCAACTACTTTGTCACATGTTGCAGCCAGGAAATTCTAAGTTAATTATTATTTGCAAAAAAAAAAAAGTTTATGAGTTTGAACATCAAATATCTTGTCTTTGTAGTGCATTCAACTGAATATGGGTTGAAAAGGATTTGCAAATCATTGTATTCCGTTTATATTTACATCTAACACAATTTCCCCAACTCATATGGAAATGGGGTTTGTATTATAAACTCGCCATGAAAGCGCTAAAACATACCGGTGTAGTGAGTTGACATTATTCACCCAAGGAACTTTATTTACTAGAGAGTTCCGGTCGGACGGTTTTTCACGGGACACATTTCCGGCGGTGTTGTTGTTTCCGGATGAGGAGATGCTGCTCCGTTATTGATTGAAGTAAAGTCTGAATGTCATTAAAACAGTTAGCGCCATCTTTTGACACTTCTTCCACTCCCATCCTTGCACGCTACACCGCTACAACAAAGATGACGGGGAGAAGACGCTGAGCCACGTAAATAAGACCGCCCACAAAACGGCGCATCCGGAAGCGACTGTCAGAAAGCGACTTGAAGATGATGTGTAAAACATCATCTATGCAACATTTTGACCAAAGAACCAACATTACATGTTATGTAGCTCAGTGTTTTTCAATCTTTTTTGAGCCAAGGCACATTTTTTGCAGCGCAAAAAATGCGGAGGCACACCACCAGCAGAAATCATTAAAAAACGAAACTCAGTTGACAGTAAAAAGTCGTCGCAATTGTTGGACATGACTTTAAACCATAACCAAGCATGTATCAATATAGCTCTTGTCTCAAAGTAGGTGTACTGTCACCACCTGTCACATCACGCCCTGACTTATTTGGATTTTTTTGCTGTTTTTCTGTGTGTAGAGTTTTTGTTCTTGTCTTGCGCTCCTATTTTGGTGGCTTTTTCTCTTTTTTTTGTATTTTCCTGTAGCAGTTTAATGTCTTCGTTTGAGCGATATTTCCCCGCATCTACTTTGTTTTTATCCTTCTTCGTGGGGACATTGTTGACTGTCATGTCATGTTCGGATGTACATTGTGGACGCCGTCTTTGCTCCACAGTAAGTCTTTGCTGTCGTCCAGCATTCTGTTTTTGTTGACTTTGTAGCCAGTTCAGTTTTAGTTTCGTTCTGCATAGCCTTCCCTAAGCTTCAATGCTTTTTCTTAGGGGCACTCGCCTTTTTTTTCTTTTTTCTTTAAGCATTAAATACTGTCAAGGTGTGTTGTTGGTGAACCCCAAGATACAGAGAAGGCGGAAGGCATTGTGCGAGAAAACATGATTTAATTAAACACTAAGGCAAAACAACAAACAAAAGGGTAACAACAAAAGGCGCGCACAAGGCGAAACACAAACTTGGTTATGAACTAAAATAGCACAGAGGCTAACTTTGGACAACAAACAAAAACACTTACTGTGACACGAAGGAACTAGGACATGAGCAGAGTGAAACAAAAGTAGACAGAGCTACAACGACAAGTGTTAAGACAGGTAGTAGTAGTAATGACAATGACAATGACAATAATCCAGCCCTGACTGGAGGGGAAGGCAGGTTTAAATAGCAGCTGGCTGATTGACACCAGGTGTGGCCAGCCACAGCTGAGGGGAAGCAGCACTCAGGGAGACAATCAGAAATAGAAGACAAAATAAAAAGCGCTGACAGAAAACTAAGACAAACGCAGAGGAAAAACTAAAACACAGTCAAACTGTCAGGGACAAGCCTGACAAATACCTTTTTACCTGCACACTGCCTCCCACTGTATCCGACATCTACAAAGCAATTAGCTACCGGCTGCCACCTACTGATATGGAAGAGTATTACACGGTTACTCTGCCGAGCTCTAGACAGCACCGACACTCAACAACAACACAACTATAATTACTGGTTTGCCAATAATATTTTTAACCCAAATAGGTGAAATTAGATAATCTCCCACGGCACACCAGACTGTATCTCACGGCACAGTGGTTGAAAAACAATGATGTAGACCACAAGGAAGTCTTTTAAAAAATCATAATATGACCCCTTTAATGAGCCTTATAATCGGGAGAGCCCTTTGTATTAAAAAAGACCAGAATAGACACGCTCATTGGCAGTGCGCTTTATAATCCGGTGCGCCCTATGGTCCAGAAAATATGGTACTTAATTATATTTTTTGGCTAGTCTACCCACTTCTGATGGCTAAGTACGTATTTGATGGACGTTAGTTGATGCCGTGCAATCTTTGTTTATGGGTGTTATGTTCTTTCTGTGTACAATATATTGTTGTCTATGGATGTTCTCAGTCATCCGGTCACTGTACTCTCAGGGCATTCCATCGATCACTACTGAACTGTTCAGTTCGTCTTGTCTTCAGTTTGTTCAGTTCATGCTCATAGACTTCGATTGGTGAGATCTCGTCGGAGACCAGAACGAGATGTGACCCAGCGAAGTCAATGTGCATGAACTGATGAAGCCTGATCGGGACGTTGGGCAAAAAAACGTTTTCTCAGGAAAACTGAACTGTCCTGTTGCGATCGATCGAATGCCCCCGAGAATAATAAAGTGTTCCCTCGCCACTTTGCGGTTTACTTACTGTGGTCTCAGTGCATTGCCGATTTGTAAGTAGATTGAGATTTGAGTACCCATTAAAGTTTTCATGTAAGAATCATGTAGGCTTTAGAGTGGATGAAGTGAAAGGGCTTTCAGTATAAATACATACAATATTCATTCAATATTTAAAGGGGAACATTATCACCAGACCTATGTAAGCGTCAATATATACCTTGATGTTGCAGAAAAAAGACCATATATTTTTTT
The DNA here is from genome assembly GCF_033978685.3 of Nerophis lumbriciformis. Taxonomy (NCBI): domain Eukaryota; kingdom Metazoa; phylum Chordata; class Actinopteri; order Syngnathiformes; family Syngnathidae; genus Nerophis; species Nerophis lumbriciformis. The sequence continues at coordinate 8,946,274 of NC_084567.2, read as the reverse complement.
AACCGATTTCCGAACTTTAAATGGGTGAATTTTGGAGAATTAAACGCCTTTCTAATATTCGCTCTCGGAGCGATGACGTCACAACGTGGCGTCACATCGGGAAGCAATCCGCCATTTTCTCAAACACATTACAAACACCGAGTCAAATCAGCTCTGGTAGTCCACACTTTATTAATTTCGCCTCATAGCTGATTTTGCTCCAGGATTTTCCACAGCAGTGGGAGCCACAATGTGAAAACAGCAAGCACAAAGACACCTCCAAATGCCGTCAGACCAACAGCAAAGTCAGTGGGTTTTTTTACCAGAAGTTGGTAGGAAAGGCCAGCGGGTTCAGAAGTCAGAAGAAGGTCAGAGGTGACATTTTGGGGTTTTTTTACGATCCCCTCTGCGTTGCGGCACTCCAACTATATATCCCAGGAGGAAACGGGATACTAGTGACCGAGATTATTTACAGACAACACCATCTGCTTATGTCAGCTTCATGTTTAGAACACACAATCCATCCAAGAAGCAGCACTAGAAGAAGACCAAACTGTATTATTTTGTTTCCAAATCAACCACTTGTGTTGTGTATTCCTAAAAAAAAAATAAAAAAAATAAAAAAAGGATCACTAACAGCGTCAATCTACGGAGCCCCTAAAGGGACATGGGGGAAATATTTTTTTTAATGATTTGTATTTTTATTTATTTATTTTTTTAGACATGTATCTTGTGCGCACAAGAAACTTTTTATAAAGTTATAAAAAAAAAAAGAAAAAAAATGTATAATTTTTTTTTTTACACATGTTTCTCTTGCGCACGAGAACGTTTTTATAAAGTTACAAAAAAAAGAAGAAAAAAAATGATAATTTTTTTTAGACATGTATCTCGTGCGCACAAGAAACTTTTTATAAAGTTATAAAAAAAAAGAAAAAAAATGTATAACTTTTTTTTTTAGACATGTTTCTCTTAAATGGTAAATGGGTTATACTTGTATAGCGCTTTTCTACCTTCAAGGTACTCAAAGCGCTTTGACAGTATTTCCACATTCACCCATTCACACACACATTCACACACTGATGGCGGGAGCTGCCATGCAAGGCGCTAACCAGCAGCCATCAGGAGCAAGGGTGAAGTGTCTTGCCCAAGGACACAACGGACGTGACTAGGATGGTAGAAGGTGGGGATTGAACCCCAGTAACCAGCAACCCTCCGATTGCTGGCACGGCCACTCTACCAACTTCGCCACGCCGTCCTCTTGCGCACGAGAAACTTTTTAAAAAGTTATGAAAAAAAAATTATAATTTTTTTTTAGACATGTATCTCTTGCGCACAAGAAACTTTTTATAAAGTTATAAAAAATGTTTTAAAAAAATGTATAACTTTTTTTTTTAGACATGTTTCTCTTGCGCACGAGAAACCTTTTATAAAGTTATAAAAAAATGAAAAAAAATTTAGAATTTTTTTTAGACATGTATCTCGTGCGCACAAGAAACTTTTTATAAAGTTATAAAAATAAACCAAAGGAGCTCACAGCGAAGGTAAAAAAAACTTGGCTATGAACACAAAAGGCGCACACAAAGGCGGAGAACAAACTTGACTACTGAAACAAAACTTGCAAACTATGGCATGAATAAAGAAAACTTACTTGGAACGAGAAAAGGACATGAAAAAGAGCAGCTTGGATATCAACAAGGGTGTGTAGAGAGTGATGTCGCCAGGAAGACAGCCTGGCAACTGTGAGCTTAAATAATGGTGACAGCAGGTGCGTGACGCAAAATGTGAAAATGTGAGACAGGTGCGTGACATGAGGATGTGAACCAGGTGAAACTAATGGTTGCTATGGTGACAAAACAAACAAAAGTGCACAAAAAGTCCAAAAACAAAACTGAACATGACTAAAACAAAACATGATCACACAGACATGACAAAAACATGTTTTCAGTTGTTTCCCCTTTTTTTGTTAAATACATAACTCCACATGTGTTCATTCATTGTTTTGATGCCTTCAGGGACAATCTACAATGAAAGTAAACGCATTGAATGAGGAGAAGGTGTGTCCAAACTTTTGGCCTCTACTGTATATAATATATTAATAATATAGTTGTGGAGGGGGACGTGGCCTGCGGGCCTGCAGCGGAACAGGGTGTGCCAGGACCGGCCTCGAAGACAGCGACAGGTGCGTAGATGGCCCAGGTGGGCCTTGTCATCTAATCTCACCTGTCGCCCTTTATTAGCAGCAGCCGGGAGGAGAGAAGTAGTTGGAGCGAGAGCGCGAGCGAGACCGACACCGACACGGACTCAGAGAGACAGACTTTGTGCTGGAAAGCAGAAGAATGGCGAACATTGAAAATAAAACAGTATTACATCCTGAAACCCGGGCTCTCATGTCGATGTGTGGTGGTCTGAAGAACCCGCTGGAGGGCAACAACCACAATATTTTTTTTACATATTATGCAAACATTTTTTAAAAAATTTTGCTTCAAAAACTGGCAGCTCAGTCACCAGAATTTTACAGTAAAAGCAGTGTTTTTTTTTTACAGCATATAAAAAAAAATTAATAAATGGAGTGGAAAAACAATAACACTGTTTTAGCGGTAAAATTCAAGCAAGAGAGCTGCCAGTTTTGTTTTTTTTACCGTAAAATCTTGTTGTTTTAATGTTTTGTTTGTTTGTTTTTTAATGGATTAGTGTCTTACTGTATATGGGAAAAAAACGTACCTAAATTGATTTTACCGCAGAATTTAGCTATAAAATCTATTGTCAATTTTACAGTCTACAATTTGATTGATAATTTGTTTTGCAATCATAAGTCAAGCAGATATTTAAGTACAGTATTTATCTTTCTTTAAAAAAATAATAATTTTGGAATACATGATAATATAATAATTTGATTTTGATGATATTGAATGTGGAGGGAGAGTGTGATCAGCGCGCCTGCAGGAGCAAAGGTCACCGCCTCTGTCGATGGGGTTGAGGGCGGAGCACCATCGGATAGGGGCGGGGCATGTGCTGACGGCGAGACACAGCTGGCAGGTGATTAGATTTCACAGGTGGAGGGGCGCCGCTAGGGATTTTGGGCCCCATGAAAATAATCTTTACAGGGCCCCCAACACAGTGTCAGTATTTTTTCTGTATTATAATTTCATCATCATTAGGGGCCTCTCTGGGCCCCCCTTCATCATGGGCCCCTAGAATCCGTCTCCTTTACCCCCCCTTTTCGGCGCCCCTGGGTATGTGGTAACCTAATCATCTGTTGTCTTTAACAGTGAGCAGCCGGGAGCAGAGAGGGAGAGAGGATACGGACGTGGCTGAAAGGTCACGTTCTACTGGAGAGAAAACTTGTGTCAAAACAATTGATCATTAAAACCTTGTTAAAACCAGCACGCTTGGCTCTTGTGTCGTGTCTACAGTGGAGCTGCTAGGAAGCGACTTCCACATTGAATTTGAAAAGATATGCAATTGCATGCAGTGCACGATTTTAAATGTCAAAAGGGAAATAAGTATATTTAGTAAGAAAAGATTAGGCCTTTTATTAAAGCATATTACAAACCCCGTTTCCATATGAGTTGGGAAATTGTGTTAGATGTAAATATAAACGGAATACAATGATTTGCAAATCCTTTTCAACCCATATTCAATTGAATGCACTAAAAAGACAAGATATTTGAAAACTTTTGTTTTTTTTGCAAATAATAATTAACTTAGAATTTCATGGCTGCAACATGTGCCAAAGTAGTTGGGAAAGGGCATGTTCACCACTGTGTTACATGGCCTTTCCTTTTAACAACACTCAGTAAACGTTTGGGAACTGAGGAGACACATTTTTGAAGCTTCTCAGGTGGAATTCTTTCCCATTCTTGCTTGATGTACAGCTAAAGTTGTTCAACAGTCTGGGGGTCTCCGTTGTGGTATTTTAGGCTTCATAATGCGCCACACATTTTCAATGGGAGACAGATCTGGACTACAGGCAGGCCAGTCTAGTACCCGCACTCTTTTACTATGAAGTCACGTTGATGTAACACGTGGCTTGGCATTGTCTTGCTGAAATAAGCAGGGGCGTCCATGGTAACGTTGCTTGGATGGCAACATATGTTGCTCCAAAACCTGTATGTACATTTCAGCATTAATGACGCCTTCACAGATGTGTAAGTTACCCATGTCTTGGGCACTAATACACCCCCATACCATCACAGATGCTGGCTTTTCAACTTTACGCCTAAAACAATCCGGATGGTTCTTTTCCTCTTTGGTCCGGAGGACACGACGTCCACAGTTTCCAAAAACAATTTGAAATGTGGACTCGTCAGACCACACTTTTCCACTTTGTATCAGTCCATCTTCGATGAGCTCATGCCCAGCCAAGCCGACGGCGTTTCTGGGTGTTGTTGATAAACGGTTTTCGCCTTGCATAGGAGAGTTTTAACTTGTACTTACAGATGTAGCGACCAACTGTAGTTACTGACAGTGGGTTTCTGAAGTGTTCCTGAGCCCATGTGGTGATATCCTTTACACACTGATGTCACTTGTTGATGCAGTACAGCCTGAGGGATCGAAGGTCACGGACTTAGCTGCTTACGTGCAGTGATTTATCCAGATTCTCTGAACCCTTTGATGATATTACGGACCGTAGATGGTGAAATCCCTAAATTCCTTGCAATAGCTGCTTGAGAAAGGTTTTTCTTAAACTGTTCAACAATTTGCTCACGCATTTGTTGACAAAGTGGTGACCCTCGCCCCATCCTTGTTTGTGAATGACTGAGCATTTCATGGAATCTACTTTTATACCCAATCATGGCACCCACCTGTTCCCAATTTGCCTGTTCACCTGTGGGATGTTCCAAATAAGTGTTTGATGAGCATTCCTCAACTTTATCAGTATTTATTGCCACCTTTCCCAACTTCTTTGTCACGTGTTGCTGGCATCAAATTCTAAAGTTAATGATTATTTGAAAAAAAAAAAAAAAAGTTTATCAGTTTGAACATCAAATATGTTGTCTTTGTAGCATATTCAACTGAATATGGGTTGAAAATGATTTGCAAATCATTGTATTCCGTTTATATTTACATCTAACACAATTTCCCAACTCATATGGAAACGGGGTTTGTATTTCCAGGCTTTCGCGGGCTAAATAAAATAATGTGGTGGGCCAGATTTGGTCCCCCGGGCTTTGAGTTTGACACCTGAGGCATATGCGAACACCTGAATGGGTTCATGAACATATGACTATGTTTTATTTGACATATAAAACATGAATAATCAAAAGGCCGAACTGTATTGCACAAGGTGAGCGCGGTCAACGCCTCTTGCGTAAGTCCATTCTTAAATTTTTTCGCACAGGAAGTGACATGCATGGCGGCGTTTGATGTGGCCCTCTCTGGAAGGAACCCACTGGGCTGAACTCTTAACATTAATGTCACTGAGTGTTACCTCATTGTGTTGGAGGACGGGAGATGTCGGAGGCCGGGGGGTCCGGCATCTGTTCAAACAAGAGAACGCAGAAGAGAATCATCAGGGGGGAAGGATAACAGTTTGCAGCAACTTTGTTTGGGCCGAAAGAAAAGGGTGGAAGACGGGTGAAGAGGGGCTAAAATGGCTCAAACCTTTTTGTGTTTGCTCAGCAGAGCGACAATCATTTGTCTTTTTCTTCTTCCACACCAGGGGTGTCCTAACTTCTTCCACCGAGGGCCGCTGTGATATTTTTTTACTGTTTAAAGGGGAACATTATCACCAGACCTATGTAAGTGTCAATATATACCTTGATGTTGCAGAAAAAAGACCATATATTTTTTTAACCGATTTCCGAACTCTAAATGGGTGAATTTTGGCGAATTAAACGCCTTTCTATTATTCGCTCTCGGACGTCACATCGGGAAGCAATCCGCCATTTTCTCAAACACCGAGTCAAATCAGCTCTGTTATTTTCCGTTTTTTCGACTGTTTTCCGTACCTTGGAGACATCATGCCTCGTAGGTGTGTTGTCGGAGGGTGTAACAACACGAACAGGGACGGATTCAAGTTGCACCAGTGGCCCAAAGATGCAAAGTGGCAAGAAATTGGACGTTTGTTCCGCACACTTTACCGACAAAAGCTATGCTACGACAGAGATGGCAAGAATGTGTGGATATCCTGCGACACTCAAAGCAGATGCATTTCCAACGATAAAGTCAAAGAAATCTGCCGCCAGACCCCCATTGAATCTGCCGGAGTGTGTGAGCAATTCAGGGACAAAGGACCTCGGTAGCACGGCAAGCAATGGCGGCAGTGTGTTCCCGCAGACGAGCGAGCTAAACCCCCTGGATGTCTTGGCTCACACCGTCCCTTATGCCACCGAAGATGATCAAGAGAAGAATATCGACCCTAACTTCCCTGGCCTGCTGACATGAGGGTATGTCTACAGAATATATTAATTGATGAAAATTGGGCTGTCTGCACTCTCAAAGTGCATGTTGTTGCCAAATGTATTTCATATGCTGTAAACCTAGTTCATAGTTGTTAGTTTATTTTAATGCCAAACAAACACATACCAATCGTTGGTTAGAAGGCGATCGCCGAATTCGTCCTCGCTTTCTCCCGTGTCGCTGGCTGTCGTGTCGTTTTCGTCGGTTTCGCTTGCAACCGATATGGCTCAATAGCTTCAGTTTCTTCTTCAATTTCGTTTTCGCTACCTGCCTCCACACTACAACCATCCGTTTCAATACATGCGTAATCTGTTGAATCGCTTAAGCCGCTGAAATCCGAGTCTGAATCCGAGCTAATGTCGCTATACCTTGCTGTTCTATGCGCCATGTTTGTTTGTGTTGGCATCACTATGTGACGTCACAGGAAAATGGACGGGTGTATATAACGATGTACCTTATCGTCACCATACCTGGTTGTCCAAATTAGGCATAATAATGTGTTAATTCCACGACTGCATATATCGGTTGATATCGGTATCGGTTGATATCGGTATCGGCAATTAAAGAGTTGGACAATATCGGCAAAAAGCCATTATCGGACATCCCTAACTTAGATACAATTTTTCTGACAGTCCTCTTAGAAAAAAGTGATCAAATTTGGCACGGAGGTGTATACAACCGGACATGGATATTTCGTCTTTGTAGATAAAAAAACAAAAACTATACAACCTTTACATATCTAAATTTAAGTAGAAGACAAACAGAAGAAGTATTGTTAAATTGTATTATTAAAAACATGTTACGGGCTGAAAATGGCCCGTGGGCCACACTTTGGACATCACTGTCATAGCGAGACAGCCAGCTTGGGAGGAAGCCCTGTTCTTCACAACATCTTTTTTCATGCAAACATCCCACAATAAATTCACATGGAGCACAACAAGGATACTTTTATCACAGAAAGTAAATGATTTTGGATAAAAGAATCTAAGTCTTGTCCATACAAATCACTCATTGTGCTCATTGTGACTCAAACCACCGGGGAAAAAAAAAAATGCTGCGATAGCTTTTTGGTCCCAACAGCAAAGCACAACATGTCCATTCATGAGAAAGGACAAGAAAATATCAGGCAAATAATTACAACACTTGTCTAGTTCGGATGTGGCCAAAAAGCACATTAGCTTTCTCGCTAAAAGGGCGATTGGTTAAGAAAGCAAAGCAGGAACGGTCATCAAACACTGAGTCATGTCATCGCCACATTCTTCCAATGACGATGATGTCGTACTTTGTGGGTCGCGATACAAACAACACGCAGGCGTCCTCGCCCGTATCGTCACATGTCAACAAAGACGCCATGGATAAACAGGCGTGTCGCAATGGAGCGCTTGTCGGAGTCATTAAAGAGTGTTCCTCCATTGGGTGTCACTACTGAATAGTATAAAATGATATGTACTAGTGTTGTCCTGATACCAATATTTTGGTACCGGTACCAAAATGATTTTGATACTTTTCGGTACTTTTCTAAATAATGGGGACCACAAAAATGGCATTATTGGCTTTATTTTAAAGGGGAACATTATCACAATTTCAGAATGGTTAAAACCATTAAAAATCAGTTCCCAGTGGCTTATTATATTTTTCGAAGTTTTTTTCAAAATTTTACCCATCACGCAATATCCCTAAAAAAAAGCTTCAAAGTGCCTGATTTTAACCATCGTTATATACACCCGTCCATTTTCCTGTGACGTCACATAGTGAAGCCAACACAAACAAACATGGCGCATAGAACAGCAAGCTATAGCGACATTAGCTCGGATTCAGACTCGGATTTCAGCGGCTTAAGCGATTCAACAGATTACGCATGTATTGAAACGGATGGTTGTAGTGTGGAGGCAGGTAGCGAAAACGAAATTGAAGAAGAAACTGAAGCTATTGAGCCATATCGGTTTGAACCGTATGCAAGCGAAACCGACGAAAACGACACGACAGCCAGCGACACGGGAGAAAGCGAGGACAAATCCGGCGATCGCCTTCTAACCAACGATTGGTATGTGTTTGTTTGGCATTAAAGGAAACTAACAACTATGAACTAGGTTTACAGCATATGAAATACATTTGGCAACAACATGCACTTTGAGAGTGAAGACAGCCCAATTTTCATCAATTAATATATTCTGTAGACATACCCTCATGTCAGCAGGCCAGGGAAGCTAGGGTCGATATTCTTCTCTTGATCATCTTCGGTGGCATAAGGGACGGTGTGAGCCAAGACATCCAGGGGGTTTAGCTCGCTCGTCTGCGGGAACAAACTGCCGCCATTGCTTGCCGTGCTACCGAGGCCCTTTGTCCCTGAATTGCTCACACACTCCGGCAGATTCAATGGGGGTCTGGCGGCAGATTTCTTTGACTTTATCGTTGGAAATGCATCTGCTTTGAGTGTCGCAGGATATCCACACATTCTTGCCATCTCTGTCGTAGCATAGCTTTCGTCGGTAAAGTGTGCGGAACAAACGTCCAATTTCTTGCCACTTTCGCATCTTTGGGCCACTGGTGCAACTTGAATCCGTCCCCGTTCGTGTTGTTACACCCTCCGACAACACACCGACGAGGCATGATGTCTCCAAGGTACGGAAAACAGTCGAAAAAAACGGAAAATAACAGAGCTGATTTGACTCGAAAATGGCGGATTGCTTCCCGATGTGACGTCAGGTTGTGACATCATCGCTCCGAGAGCGAATAATAGAAAAGGCCAAAATTCGCCAAAATTCACCCATTTAGAGTTCGGAAATCGGTTAAAAAGATATATGGTCTTTTTTCTGCAACATCAAGGTATATATTGACGCTTACATAGGTCTGGTGATAATGTTCCCCTTTAACAAAAAATCTTAGGGTACATTAAACATATGTTTCTTATTGCAAGTTTGTCCTTAAATAAAAAAGTGAACATACTACAAACCCCGTTTCCATATGAGTTGGGAAATTGTGTTAGATGTAAATATAAACGGAATACAATGATTTGCAAATCCTTTTCAACCCATATTCAATTGAATGCACTACAAAGGCAAGATATTTGATGTTCAAACTCATAAACTTTATTTTTTTTTTTGCAAATAATAATTTACTTAGAATTTCATGGCTGCAACACATGCCAAAGTAGTTGGGAAAGGGCATGTTCACCACTGTGTTACATGGCCTTTTCTTTTAACAACACTCAATAAACGATTGGGAACTGAGGAAACTAATTGTTGAAGCTTTGAAAGTGGAATTCTTTCCCATTCTTGTTTTATTAGCTTCAGTCGTTCAACAGTCCAGGGTCTCCACTGTCGTATTTTACGCTTCATAATGCGCCACACATTTTCGATGGGAGACAGGTCTGGACTGCAGATGGGCCAGGAAGGTACCCGCATTCTTTTTTTTTACGAAGCCACGCTGTTGTAACACGTGCTGAATGTGGCTTGGCATTGTCTTGCTGAAATAAGCGGGGCGTCCATGAAAAAGACGGCGCTTAGATGGCAGCATATGTTGTTCCAAAACCTGTATGTACCTTTCAACATTAATGGTGCCTTCACAGATGTGTAAGTTACCCATGTCTTGGGCACTAATACACCCCCATACCATCACAGATGCTGGCTTTTCAACTTTGCGCCTATAACAATACGGATGGTTCTTTTCCTCTTTGGTCCGGATGACACGACGTCCACAGTTTCCAAAAACAATTTGAAATGTGGACTCGTCAGACCACAGAACACTTTTCCACTTCGTATCAGTCCATCTTAGATGATCTCAGGCCCAGCGAAGCCGACGGCGTTTCTGGGTGTTGTTGATAAACGGTTTTCGCCTTGCATAGGAGAGTTTTAACTTGCACTTACAGATGTAGCGACCAACTGTAGTTACTGACAGTGGGTTTCTGATGTGTTCCTGAGCCCATGTGGTGATATCCTTTACACACTGATGTCGCTTGTTGATGCAGTACAGCCTGAGGGATCGAAGGTCACGGGCTTAGCTGCTTACGTGCAGTGATTTCTCCAGATTCTCTGAACCCTTTGATGATATTACGGACCGTAGATGGTGAAATCCCTAAATTCCTTGCAATAGCTGGTTGAGAAAGGTTTTTCTTAAACTGTTCAACAATTTGCTCACGCATTTGTTGACAAAGTGGTGACCCTCGCCCCATCCTTGTTTGTGAATGACTGAGCATTTCATGGAATCTACTTTTATACCCAATCATGGCACCCACCTGTTCCCAATTTGCCTGCACACCTGTGGGATGTTCCAAATAAGTGTTTGATGAGCATTCCTCAACTTTATCAGTATTTATTGCCACCTTTCCCAACTTCTTTGTCATGTGTTGCTGGCATCAAATTCTAAAGTTAATGATTGTTTGCAAAAAAAAAAATGTTTATCAGTTTGAACATCAAATATGTTGTCTTTGTAGCATATTCAACTGAATATGGGTTGAAAAGGATTTGCAAATCATTGTATTCCGTTTATATTTACATCTAACACAATTTCCCAACTCATATGGAAACGGGGTTTGTACCTTTGAGTCTTATAACTTGGTATATAAAACATGCCGACTGTTATCATGCTATCGTTAGCACACATGCTAGGTGTTATAATTTTTGTGTAAACATGCTCTGTGGCTCATTTTGTACAGTGACACCTAAAGCTCCCGGATTCAGACACTCGGCACCATCTAATAAGTACGGCGGCTTACGGCGACCCCCGACCAGAGGTCCAGGTCACAGATAGCAGGCCCATCATAATTTTTTCTAGTTATTATTATTATTATTATAAACTTTATGTTGGTATCCTAACACAGTGTTTTTCAACCTTTTTTGAGCAAAGGCACATTTTTTGCATTGAAAGAATGCAGAGGCACACCACCAGCAGAAATCATCAAAAAACAAAACTCAGTTGCCAGTAAAAAGTCGTTGTCGCAATTGTTGGATATGACTTTAAAGCATTACCAAGCATGCATCACTATAGCTCTTGTCTCAAAGTAGGTGTACTGTCACCACCTGTCACATCACCCCCTGACTTATTTGGACTTTTTTGCTGTTTTCCTGTGTGTAGTGTTTTAGTTCTTGTCTTGCGCTCCTATTTTGGTGGCTTTTTCTCTTATTTTGGTATTTTCCTGTAGCAGTTTCATGTAGGGATGTCCGATAATGGCTTTTTGCCGATATCCGATATTCCAATATTGTCCAACTCTTAATTACCGATACCGATATCAACCGATATCAACCGATACTGATATATACAGTCATGGAATTAACACATTATTATGCCTAATTTGGACAACCAGGTATGGTGAAGATAAGGTCATTTAAAAAAAAAATAAAAAAAAATAAAATAAGATAAATAAATTAAAAACATTTTCTTGAATAAAAAAGAAAGTAAAACAATATAAAAACAGTTACATTGAAACTAGTAATTAATGAAAATGAGTAAAATGAACTGTTAAAGATTAGTACTATTAGTGGACCAGCAGCACGCACAATCATGTGTGCTTACGGACTGTATCCCTTGCAGACTGTATTGATATATATTGATATATAATGTAGGAACCAGAATATTAAGAACAGAAAGAAACAACCCTTTTGTGTCAATGAGTGTAAATGGGGGAGGTTTTTTTTTGGGTTGGTGCACTAATTGTAAGTGTATCTTGTGTTTTTTATGTTGATTTAATCAAAAAAAAAAAAAAAAAAACGATACCGATAATAAAAAAAAAAAACGATACCGATAATTTCCGATATTACATTTTAAGGCATTTAACGTCCGATAATATTGGACATCTCTAGTTTCATGTCTTCCTTTGAGCGATATTTCCCGCATCTACTTTGTTTTAGCAATCAAAAAATTTTCTGTTGTTTTTATCCTTCTTTGGGGGGACATTGTTGATTGTCATGTTCGGATGTACATTGTGGACGCCGTCTTTGCTCCACAGTAAGTCTTTGCTGTCGTCCAGCATTCTGTTTTTGTTTACTTTGAAGCCAGTTCAGTTTTAGTTTCGTTCTGCATAGCCTTCCCTAAGCCTTTTCTTAGGGGCACTTACCTTTTGTTTATTTTTGGTTTAAGCATTAGACACCTTTTTACCTTCACACTGCCTCCCGCTGTTTCCCACATCTACAAAGCAATTAGCTACCGGCTGCCACCTACTGATATGGAAGAGTATTACACGGTTACTCTGCTGAGCTCTAGACAGCACCGACACTCAACAACAACAACACATTATTTGCAGACTATAATTACTGGTTTGCAAAAAATATTTTTAACCCAAATAGGTGAAATTAGAGAATCTCCCACGGCACACCAGACTGTATCTCACGGGCCGCGGCACAGTGGTTGAAAAACACTGTCCTAACAATACTTAATATGGTTGGATTTGGGTCCTTGGGATGGAGTCACAGTAAAACATACACCACTATGCATCCTGCTTCATTACATCAACATGAGGAGTGCGGGGGTGGGCCTGGGTTAACATTAACACGTTGAGTAAATACCAGAGCGGAGCCTGGTACCGCGCATTAAGTCACGGTGCTTTAGCGCGCCGAGACAGGCCGTGTAAGACGAGGTGCTGATATACAAGCCAGGCTGTGGGAGAGGAGTGCCAGGCCCTTTTCACTGGAGCTGATATATGCATGCAAGGCCGGCCACTAAAAAGGTATAGCATGCTGGATTTATCTACGGGTTTCCTCGGAGAGAACCGCGGCAGAGGAAGAACTCGTGCTAGCGGCGGAATGCGACAAAGTACGTGCACTTGACCACCCTCAACAGGGAGGACACAGAAACAAAAAAATGTTTCGCCAAAGTGTTTCTACAAAGCTAGAATGATGCTAAAAAGAACAATGAAAGGTTCCCTAAAGGGTTGTATGGTATACCGGTATTAGTATAGCACTGTGATACTTATTATAAATGATAAATGGGTTGTACTTGTATAGCGCTTTTCTACCTTCAAGGTACTCAAAGCGCTTTGACACTACTTCCACATTTACCCATTCACACACACATTCACACACTGATGGAGGGAGCTGCCATGCAAGGCGCTAACCAGCACCCATCAGGAGCAAGGGTGAAGTGTCTTGCTCAGGACACAACGGACATGACGAGGTTGGTACTAGGTGGGGATTGAACCAGGGACCCTCGGGTCGCGCACGGCCACTCTTCCACTGCGCCATGCCGTCCCCTATTAATCATATTCTGTACTATACCGCCTCTGAAAAGTACCAGTCCCCCCCCCCCCCGTTGTCGTCACGTCGTGTCATTGCTGGTTTACGAGCAGAGGAGCATGTTCGGCAGCGCGCACACACAGAGTACCCGTATTTTCCGCACTATAAGGCGCACCGGATTATTAGCCGCACCTTCTATGAATTACATATTTCATAATTTTGTCCACCAATAAGCCGCCCCGGACTATAAGCCGCGCCTACGCTGCGCTAAAGTGAATGTCAAAAAAACAGTCAGATAGTTCAGTCAAACTTTAATAATATATTGAAAACCAGCGTTCTAACAACTCTGTCCCAAAATGTACGCAAATGTGCAATCACAAACATAGTAAAATTCAAAATGGTGTAGAGCAATAAATAGCAACATAATGTTGCTCGAACGTTAATGTCACAACACACAAAATAAACATAGCGCTCACCTTCTGAAGTTATTCTTCATTCGTAAATCCTTCGTCTTCGGTGTCCGAATTGAAAAGTTGCGCAAGCGTGGTATCCAAAATGGCCCGTTCCGTCTCGTAGAAGTCATCGGGAGTCAGTGTCGCTGTTGTTCTGTGAATCCTGCCTTCCGGAAAGCTCGGACCACAGTTGTGACCGAAATATCTGCCCAGGCATTTACGATCCACTGGCAAATGTTGGCGTATGTCGTCCGAGGCTGTCTGCCCGTCTTAGTGAAGGTGTGTTCGCCTTCGGAGCTGTGTGAAAAAAGCCACCCGGCCTCTTCGCGTAAACTTCCCTTAACCACTCGCTCATCTTTTCTTCATCCATCCATCCCTTCGAGTTAGCTTTTATGATGACGCCGGCTGGAAAGGTCTCTTTTGGCAAGGTCTTCCTTTTGAATATCACCATGAGTGGAAGTTAGCATGGCAAGCTAGAACCACAGTGAAGGATGACTTCATTCCCTGTGGTGCGAATATTCACCGTACGTGCTCCCGTTCCACAGTGCGGTTCAGTTGCTGTGAAATACGGTAGTAATCCGTGTGCGGATGGAGAGATTGCGTCTTTTTATGAACCGGATCGCTTTGTAGGAGCCATTTTGTGGTCTTTACAGATGTAAACAGGAAATGAAACGTACGGTGATATCCGCGCGTTTTTTCTTCTTCTTCCGGGGGCGGGTGAAGCGCTTCCTGTTCTATGGGGGCGGGTGAAGCGCTTCCTGTTCTATGGGGGCGGGTGCTTTCCTTGGCGGTTGCTTGCGTAGAAGAAGAAGCGCTTCCTGTTCTACCGGGAAAAAAGATGGCGGCTGTTTACCGAAGTTGCGAGATCGAAACTTTATGAAAATTAATCGTAATAAAGCGCACCGGGTTATAAGGCGCACTGTTAGCTTTTGAGAAAATTTGTGGTTTTTAGGTGCGCCTTATAGTGCGGAAAATACGGTACTTACAAGCAGACAGAAAAGGGAGAATGGACGCATTTTGGCTTAAAAACTAACGATAAAGGTGAAGTTATAACACTGAAACTTCCTCAGGAAGAGGTCCTTAAAGACAGTGTTTTTCAACTTTTTTTGAGGCACACCACCAGCAGAAATCATTAAAAAATGAAACTCAGCAGCCGATATTGACAGTAAAAAGTAATTGTCGCAATTGTTGGATATGACTTTAAACCATAACCAAGCATGCATCAATATAGCTCTTGTCTCAAATACTTATTTTGAGTTTTTTGCGGTTTTCCTGTGTGTAGTGTTTTATTTATAGTCTTGCGCTCCTATTTTGGTGGCTTTTTCTTTTTTTTTTACCTGTTTCATGTCTTCCTTGACCGCTATTCCCCACACATATTTCAGTTGTTTTTATCCTTTTTTGTGGACACATTGTTGATTGTCATGTCATGTTCGGATGTACTTTGCGGACGCCGTCTTTGCTCCACAGTAAGTCTTTGCTGTAGTCCAGCATTCTGTTTTTGTTTACTGTGTAGCCAGTTGAGTTTTAGTTTTGTTCTGCATAGCCTTCCATAAGCTTCAACGCCTTTTCTTAGGGGCACTCACCTTTTGTTTATTTTTGGTTTAAGCATTAGTCAACTTTTTACCTGCACCCTGCCTCCCGCTGTTTTGTGACATCAACAAAGCAATTAGCTACCGGCTGCCACCTACTGGTATGGAAGAGTATAACGTGGTAAGTCTGCCGATCTCTAGACAACAACGGCACATTATTTGGCGATTATAATTACTGGTTTGCAAAAAATATTTTTTACCCAAATAGGTGAAATTAGATAATCTCCCACGGCACACCAGACTGTATCTCACGGCACTAGTCCGCGGCACAGTGGTTAAAAAACGCTGCTTTAAGACATGGCTAGCTAGCGAGTAGTTAAACTCCAGCCGCAGTCGGCAGTGTTTTAGCTACTTCTAAATCACTAATCCTGGTCTCCATGGTGACAATTAAAGTAAGTTTCTTACAAGTATCATTATCACTGCAGGACGAGGCGTAGCTAAACATGCTTCACTACACATCGTAGCTCACCGGCGTCACAATGTAAACAAACGCCATGGGTGGATCTACACCTGACATCCACTGTAATGATACCAAGTACAGGAGCGTCTCTAGTTGATACTACTATGATTATGTCGATATTTTTTGGCATCACATTGTCTTTCGTTTTTTTTAATGTATATTATGTTTATAAACTCAGGAAATATTTCCATGGACACATGAGGACTTTGAATATGACCAATGTATGATCCTGTAACTACTTGGTATCGGATTGATACCCAAATTTGTGGTATCATCCAAAACTAATGTAAAGTATCAAACAACAGAAGAATAAGTGATTATTACATTTTAACAGAAGTGTAGATAGAACATGTTAAAAGAGAAAATAAGCAAATATTAACAGTAAATGAACAAGTAGATTAATAATTCATTTTCTACCACTTGTCCTTAATAATTTTGACAAAGTAATAGAACGGAAAATGACGCAATATGTTACTGCATACGTCAGCAGACTAAATTATGAGCCTTTGTTTGTTTACTTACTACTAAAAGACAAGTTGTTTAATGTTTAATATGTTTAATGTACCGTAAGATTTTTTTTGTTAAAATACAGCCAATAATGCTGTGGAGGGGGGGTGTGGTCCGCGGGCCTGCCGCGCAGCGGGGTGTGGGAGGACCGGCCTTGAAGCACAGCTGGCAGGTGATTGGATTACCCAGCTGGGGCTGATCATCCAATCACCTGCCATGCTTATTAGCAGCAGTCGGGCAGAGACACGAGTGTGGGAGTTGGAGCGAGTGAGAGAGACACACTAGAGAGCAAAGCAGAGACACGCCGGACTGAAAAGTCCTAACGATAGTGCTGAAAAGCAAACCAACCTGAATACCAGGCTCTCGGCCCAGTGTGTGGTGGTCAGGAGAACCCACGAGAGGGCAACCTCTACAAATGCAATTTTTGGTGGTTCCCTTTATTTAGAAAAGTACCGAAAAGTATGGAAATATTGATATCGGGACAACACTAGTTCCCTATTATACGTAAAAATTTTCGAGCAATGTGTCCTGAAATGTGAGAAAAATCTGTCATCTTCCTCACTTGTGAGAGAAGAAGGCACACACTTTTAGGTTGCGGCTTCATGAAGACAAAATCTGCTTCGTGGATGACATGATACCACCCCTGACCTACTCCAGGCGAGATGAGCCACTTCACGTTAGGACAGCTTTGGAATAAAAACAAAGAAGGCTTCGCTACGCATCTTCAAATGCAACCCGGTGAATATTTGAGTACTAGCTGGTCATTTAGCAATCATCAGGAAGCTTGCGAAAGCCCAGTCTACATACATTCATCCTTAAAGGGGAACATTATCACAATTTCAGAATTGTTAAAACCATTACAAATCAGTTCCCAGTGGCTTATTATATTCTTCAAAGTTTTTTTCAAAATTGTACCCATCACGCAATATCCCTAAAAAAAGCTTCAAAGTGCCTGATTTTAACCATCGTTATAAACACCCGTCCATTTTCCTGTGACGTCACATAGTGAAGCCAACACAAACAAACATGGCGGAAAGAACAGCAAGATATAGCGACATTAGCTCGGATTCAGACTCGGATTTCAGCGGCTTAAGCGATTCAACAGATTACGCATGTATTGAAACGGATGGTTGTAGTGTGGAGGCAGGTAGCGAAAACGAAATTGAAGAAGAAACTGAAGCTATTGAGCCATATCGGTTTGAACCTCAACCCCGCCCACCTCAACCTCCTCATGCTCTCTCAGGGAGAGCATGTCCCAAATTCCAAGCTGCTGTTTTGAGGCATGTTAAAAAAAATTATGCACTTTGTGACTTCAATAATAAATATGGCAGTGCCATGTTGGCATTTTTTTCCCCCATAACTTGAGTTGATTTATTTTGGAAAACCTTGTTACATTGTTTAATGCATCCAGCGGGGCATCACAACAAAATTAGGCATAATAATGTGTTAATTCCACGACTGCATATATCGGTATTGGTTGATATCGGAATCGGTAATTAAGAGTTGGACAATATCGGAATATCGGATATCGGCAAAAAAGCCATTATCGGACATCTCTACTTCTAATATACCATAGTACAGTGGTTCTTAACCTGGGTTCGATCGAACCCTAGGGGTTCGGTGAGTCAGCCTCACGGGTTCGGCAGAGGTCAAGACACACCCGACTCATCGTGTAAATAAAAACTTCTCTCTATCGACGTATTATGGATACCCCCAAACAATGTTCCCTCTACTTTTCCATATGCGTGAGCAAACGTAAAAACTCCTTGAGCATTCAGTTGAGCACATGTGAGCGACGTCAGACGTGCACATGCACTGTGGCCACACCTGCAGCACACCTGTCCCAAACCTGACTAAATAACAAGTTAAATGTTTTATTATTATAATCAAATGACAGCAGGCATTTCCATGAGATTATTTTCTAATATAAGTGTTTAGGCCCACTTACAATGACAATAACAAAAAAAATATTGTTTTTCATGAGCTGTGCACTAGTATTGTATGTCTGGATGGGGTTCCTGCTTTGGAAATAATTTGTACCCCTTTCAGATATTGCATTTAGTTCCCACTAAAATATGGGGGAGGGGTTGGTGGTACGGGGGTGTATTTTGTAGCGTCCCGGAAGAGTTAGTGCTGCAAAGGGTTCTGGGTATTTGTTCTGTTGTGTTTATGTTGTGTTACTGTGCGGATATTCTCCCAAAATGTGTTTGTCATTCTTGTTTGGTGTGGGTTCACACAGTGTGGCGTATATTTCTAACAGTGTAAAAGTTGTTTATACGGGGCACCCTCAGTGTAACCTGCATCGCTGTTGATTAAGCATGCCTTGCATTCACATGTTTGAGCATACAGACGCCGCACATATTTTGTGATCGGGCCGGCAAGTTTTTAGAATGGATGAAAAGCAGATGTGACGACAGCTCGTAGTCGACGTTAATGGCAGTGTTTTTAAGGCACGCCCCCAAGACTGTGGTCCGGGTGGACTACGAGATATAATGACTGATGAACACCTTCGTTCGATAATGAAGGTTGCCTCAGCTCAAAGCCTGAGCCCCGACATTAATGAACTAGCATCCAAGAAAAGGTGGCAGGTATCTGGCTTGGGCACATCAGATTAGATCAGTGTGTTGCAAACTGAGCAGTTTAACTTACCTGAATGGTTGGTTTATTCATTGTTATTTTATTTTCTAATTTATTAGCCTGTGGAAAAAGTTAATGTTGATATTTACCTCAGAAGGCTGCAAATAGAAAAGAGACATTACATTTTTATTTAAATTGTATTTGATATGCCATTGATATTTTTTAATTATTATTATTATTATTTGAAACTCGATTTTGCATGTCACTATAAAGTTATATAAGTCTTGCTTGTTCAATATTCAATGCAAAACTTGTTTGGTTCCCTATTAAAAGGTTAATTTGTTCAACCTTAGCCCGCGGCTTTGTTCAGTTTTACATTTTGGCCCACTCTGTATTTGAGTTTGACACCCCTGCACTAAAACATTCACATGTTGCACAATGAGATGTAAACATGGGATCATGTGTACATTCCTGTAACTTTCTGTTTGTAAAATATATCTTTTTTAGTATTTATTTAATATAATAACATCATTTCATGATTAATATTTGTAAATTAAGATTAAATTAAGAATTGTTTTTATTTTTTACTGAAGAAGGGTTCGGTGAATGCGCATATGAAACTGGTGGGGTTCGGTACCTCCAACAAGGTTAAGAACCACTGACATAGTAGAACCTCTGTTACAAAAATAGGTGAAACATATAATATTGGAGTGAAAAGGCCAAAGAACATGCACAGTGGATCAGTTACATAACGTACGCCGAGGTCTTGCATGTCGTCATGCAATTCGAACTCCAAAGTTACGTCGGACTTTAGAGAATCCGAGGACTTCAGGGGCGTAGGACTTCAGAGCGTCGCTGTAGCTCGTCCACATGGAGAGCCCTCTTTTAGACTCTAATGGAGCGGAGCAAATTGGCGGGTGGGCTTTGTGATAATGTACAATGCTGGTGTTGCGTAAGCCCGTGCAAACCTGCAGCCACACAAAAGGTCAGCGCGGACAGTTTTATTGAAGAAAAAAAAAAAAAGTTCTCAAGCTATGTTCACGCGGAGCTTATTTTTTCTGCCATTGTGACGCGATGCGTGTGATACTGCACCTCCTTCACTTTTGAATCTTAATTTAACACTTTGTTGCTGCGGGCGGGAACAATGAGCCGCTGTCTCCGGTTACAAAACACGTCCAGTTGAATGGTGGGAAGTGAACCACACCTCTAACGGACAAAACAATCCTATGGACCGTCCATCACTTAACTGCAGTTAAGTAAATACAGCTCAAAGTCTGACCTTGAGGGAGCATAAAACCCAAACATACATTCTTTTATTGGAGCCTTTTATGTTTGTTGAAGTGTCGGACTTTGGATCCTAACCACAACGTAACTTTGGGGCTTTACTTGATGCTCCGCTGATGGATCTTGTTTTAAAACTTTTATAGCCTCTTGAGTTCATCTATTGTTAGTCTAGTCTCATCCTGCATCGCCCATCCTCTGTTTCAGGGGCCCCTTACCCTCCGCAAGGGTCACAAGACAAAGACGAGAGGTCGCAGGATGATTAATGGAGCACAGATCAAGGGAGAAACTGACGTTAAATATGGCCAGGAAAAGATGTACTGTATTTTTCCGAGTATAAGTCGCTCCGGAGTATAAGTCGCACCGGCCGAAAATGCATAATAAAGAAGGGGAAAAAACATATATAAGTCGCACTGGAGTATAAGTCGCATTTTGGGGGGAAATGCATTTGATAAAACCCAACACCAAGAATAGACATTTGAAAGGCAATTTAAAATTAAAGCTGCAAGCAGCGTTGGTCGGGCCCGCATATTTGGCTGGTGCTAGTCCTAAGTGTCCCAATACTTTTGTCCAGTTGTAGTCCTAAGTGTCCCAATACTTTTGTCCAGTTTTAGTCCTAAGTGTCCCAATACGTTTGTCAAGTTTTAGTCCCAAGTGTCCCAATAGTGTTGTCCAGTGTTCGTCATAAGTGTCCCAATACTTTTGTCCACTTTTATTCATAAGTGTCCCAATACTTTTGTCCAGTTTTCGTCCTAAGTGTCCCAATACTTTTGTCAAGTTTTAGTCCCAAGTGTCCCAATAGTTTTGTCCAGTTTTCGTCGTAAGTGTCCCAATACTTTTGTCCAGTTTTCGTCGTAAGTGTCCCAATACTTTTGTCCAGTGGTAGTCCGAAGTGTACCAATACTAATGTCAAGTTTTAGTCCTAAGTGTCCCAATACTTTTGTCAAGTTTTAGTCCTAAGTGTCCCAATACTTTTGTCCAGTTCTGGTCCTAAGTGTCCTAATGCTGTTGTCCAGTTTTAGTCCTAAGTGTCCCAATACTTTTGTCCAGTGTAAGTGTCCCAATACTTGTGTTCAGTGGTAGTCCTAAGTGTCCCAATACTTTTGTCCAGTTTTAGTCCTAAGTGTCCCAATACGTTTGTCAAGTTTTAGTCCCAAGTGTCCCAATAGTGTTGTCCAGTGTTCGTCATAAGTGTCCCAATACTTTTGTCCAGTTTTATTCCTAAGTGTCCCAATACTTTTGTCCAGTTTTCGTCCTAAGTGTCCCAATACTTTTGTCAAGTTTTAGTCCCAAGTGTCCCAATACTTTTGTCAAGTTTTAGTCCCAAGTGTCCCAATACTTTTGTCCAGTTTTCGTCGTAAATGTCCCAATACTTTTGTCCATTTTCGTCGTAAGTGTCCCAATACTTTTGTCCAGTGGTAGTCCGAAGTGTCCCAATACTAATGTCAAGTTTTAGTCCTAAGTGTCCCAATACTTTTGTCAAGTTTTAGTCCTAAGTGTCCCAATACTTTTGTCCAGTTGTAGTCCTAAGTGTCCCAATACTTTTGTCCAGTTCTAGTCCTAAGTGTCCCAATACTTTTGTCCAGTGGTAGTCCGAAGTGTCCCAATACTAATGTCAAGTTTTAGTCCTAAGTGTCCCAATACTTGTGTTCAGTGGTAGTCCTAAGTGTCCCAATACTTTTGTCAAGTTTTAGTCCCAAGTGTTCCAATACTTTTGTCCAGTTTTAGTCCCAAGTGTCCCAATACTTTTGTCCAGTTTTCGTCCTAAGTGTCCCAATACTTTTGTCCAGTGGTAGTCGTAAGTGTCCCAATACTTTTGTCTACTTTTAGTCCGAAGTGTCCCAATACTTTAGTCTAGTGGTAGTCATAAGTGTCCCAATACTTTTGTCTAGTGTACCTACCTTGTCTGCATTGTGTGGGAACGCTGGTGCTTCCTGCTTTTAAGCAGCCATCTTGAGAAAACAGCAGCACAGCAGCATCAGCGCAGCGGTTCTTTGAAGGGTCGTAAAATCAAAACCGGAGCAGTAATCAAAACTCTGTTCCATACTTTTAATCAGAAGGGTTCAATCTCTCTCCTGTGTTAGTTTGAAGCCGAAACAACAAACGTGCTCAGAGGAGATAATGTTTGAAGAAAGGTGACCGGTTTTTACAAACATTTTCTTTTGAAGGGGGAATTGCAAACTTCCTGTAGATTTTTGCTCAAGGATGTCAATGAATGAAATGTAGGTCTAAGTGAGACCTATATAGAGGTTTTTGTTTCATGTCTCTCCGACCTTCCCAATGGGAGTTACAGGCAGTTTTGTCATTTTTTTTCTTCCGAGGAGCAGTTTTTTCTGCGTTTTATTCCAAAATTGCGCTAGAGCGCAATTTTAAGATTTGGGGTTAGGTTTTTTTTTTATTAGATCGCAATTTTTGCCAGTCCTGATGTGTGAGTTTTGAAGCATGTTAAGGGGGTCAAATTACAGCTCAAGGAGGCAAAAGTGACTGTTTTTAGTAAATTTTTGTCTTGAAGGGGGAATTGCCAACTTCCTGTTGATTTTTGCCCGAGGATTTACAATTATGAAATCTAGGTCTAAGTCAGACCTACATAAAGGTTTTCATGTCTCTCCGACATTCCTAGTGGGAGTTACAGGCAGTTTATTTTTTTTTCCCTAGGGGGCGCTGGAGCGCAATTTTGAGTTTTTTTTTTTTTTTTTTTTTTAATAAAAAGGCAATTTTCGCAGGTCCTGATGTGTGGGTCGAATATGGTGAGTTTTGAAGCATGTTAAGTGGGTCAAATTACAGCTCAAAGAGACGGCCGGTATAATAATAATAAAACCTTACAATAACAATAGGTCCTTCTGGCCCATTGCAGAAGGACTCCCGAGCCAGGGCGGGCCCTGATAAATAAAGAATAGTGAACAACAGGCTGAATAAGTGTATGTTATATGAGGCATAAATAACCAACTGAGAAGGTGCCTGGTATGTTAACGTAACATATTATGGTAAGAGTCATTCAAATAACTATAACATATAGAACATGCTATACGTTTACCAAACAATCTGTCACTCCTAATCGCTAAATCCCATGAAATCTTATATGTCTAGTCTCTTACGTGAATGAGCTACATAATATTATTTGATATTTTACGGTAATGTGTTAATAATTTCACACATAAGTCGCTCCTGAGTATAAGTCGCACCCCCGGCCAAACAATGAAAAAAACTGCGACTTATAGTCCGAAAAACATTTAAGAGTGTCCCTAAGCAACTTCTATTTTACTTTCGATACGATACCAATATTGATGTGATACAATATCAGCTAGACTAACCCATTTTTTCCCCCTATTTTGATATTTGATTAGTATTAGAACCGGCCCGCAGGCCACAGCCGCCTGCTGCTGTTTTGCACGCACCAATACTCCATCAGTGTTGGCACTAGGAATTTTCAAAATGGGGTACCAGGGACCCCATCAAGTCATAAAAACGGGGTCCCACAGTACATTTTTGGGGGTCCCACTTTTTTGTAACCGTTTTCAAAACAAATGATAAATGTATGCATTATCTCACATTCTATATTGTGTTTTGGAAAAAGGTTGTCATAAACGTTACTTAAAGGCCTACTGAAATGCGATTTTATTATTTAAATGGGGATAGCAGGTCCATTCTATGTCATACTTAATCATTTCGCAATATTGCCATATTTTTGCTGAAAGGATTTAGTAGAGAACATCAACGATAAAGTTCGCAACTTTTGGTCGCTGATAAAAAAGCCTTGCCTGTACCGGAAGTAGCAGACGAGTAGCGTGACGTCACAGGTTGTGGAGCTCCTCACATCTGCACATTGTTTACAATCATGGCCACCAGCAGCGAGAGCGATTCGGAGCGAGAAAGCGACGATTTCCCCATTAATTTGAGCGAGGATGAAAGATTTGCGGATGAGGAAAGTGAGAGTGAAGGACTAGAGGGCAGTGGGAGCGATTCAGATAGGGAAGATGCTGTGAGAGGCGGGTGGGACCTGATATTCAGCTGGGAATGACTAAAACAGTAAATAAACACAAGACATATATATACTCTATTAGCCACAACACAACCAGGCTTGTATTTAATATGCCACAAATTAATCCCGCATAACAAACACCTCCCCCCTCCCGTCCATATAACCCACCAATACAACTCAAACACCTGCACAACACACTCAATCCCACAGCCCAAAGTACCGTTCACCTCCCCAAAGTTCATACACCACATATATTTCCCCAAAGTCCCCAAAGTTATGTACGTGACATGCACATAGCGGCACGCACGTACGGGCAAGTGATCAAATATTTGGAAGCCGCAGCTGCATGCGTACTCACGGTACCACGTCTGCATATCCAACTCAAAGTCTTCCTGGTAAGAGTCTCTGTTGTCCCAGTTCTCCACAGGCCAATGGTAAAGCTTGACTGTCATCTTTCGGGAATGTAAACAATGAAACACCTGCTGTGTTTGTGTTGCTGCAGCCGCCCGCAATACACCGCTTCCCACCTACAGCTTTCTTCTTTGCTGTCTCCATTGTTCATTGAACAAATTGCAAAAGATTCACCAACACAGATGTCCAGAATACTGTGGAATTTTGCGATGAAAACAGACGACTTAATAGCTGGCCACCATGCTGTCCCAAACTGTCCTCTACAATCCGTGACGTCACGTGCCGGCGTCATCATACCGAGACGTTTTCAGCAGGATTTTTCGCGCGAAATTTAAAATTGCACTTTAGTAAGCTAACCCGGCCGTATTGGCATGTGTTGCAATGTTAAGATTTCATCATTGATATATAAACTATCAGACTGCGTGGTCGGTAGTAGTGGCTTTCAGTAGGCCTTTAATTCATTAAGAAAAAAATAATACAAAAGAAAACCCAATTTTTATGCATATGTAAATGTATTCAGTTATAAACATTCATTCACTTTCTTCTTTCCTTCATGGATCTAAACTTTACCGCTGCCGGTATTTTTTTTCTATATTTTTACTGGAATATTTTCAGAATGTGTTTGTTCTATTTTTGGCTAAATTAAGACAAAGAAAATAATATGAAGTTGTCTTTATTTTTTTAGTTTCAAAGCCATGATTTTAATAGTCCAGCTCGCGTGTGCACAGATTTTCCTCCATGCGGCCCCTGAGCTAAAATGAGTTTGACACCCCTGTTTTACATACTAGCCGAATACGTGTTGTTGTTTTTTCTGATATCGCACCGATATCCGATATCAATATCGGATCGGAACATCCCTATTTCGAAGTGCGTTGTCCAAAATCTAGCCTTGATACCGAATTTGAGACAGTTTAAAAGTGCTTTTAAAGTTAAAGTTAAAGTACCAATGATTGTCACACACACACTAGGCACCCATCACCCTTATCACCCCTTGGGAGGTGAGGGGAGCAGTGAGCAGCAGCGGTGGCCGCGCCCGGGTATATTTTTTGGTGATTAAAACTCCCCAATTCCAACCCTTGATGCTGAGTGCCAAGCAGGGAGGTAATGGGTCCCATTTTCATAGTCTTTGGTATGATTCGGCCGGGGTTCGAACTCACAACCTACCGATCTCAGGCGGAGACTCTAACCACTAGGCCACATGGCAGCTACGACTGCCATCAGAGGGCCGCTTGTAACAGTAAATAATGTATGTATTTGCCTCTGGATTTCATTTTTTATTTTATTAATTGTTTTAAGTAGACTGTCGATTTTACAGTAAAAACTTTCCATTCACAAAATTTTACTGTAAAATATAGTGTTTTTTCTTTTCTTTTTTACAACAATTACGGTAAATGGAAAAACGGTACCACTGTTTTTTTGGGCGGGGGGGTCGTTTAAGGAAAAAGCTGGCAGCTTGCTTACCAGAATTTTTGTGTTAAATTTACATGTTTTTACAACATTATGTTGTGAATGGAAAAACAGTACAAGTTATTTTCTTATTCTGGCAACTTAGCTGCCAGTTTTTCTACCGTAAAAACAAATGTACCATCTTTCCATTTACAGTAATACACCGTTAAAAACAACAACCGTACATTTTACAGTCAAAAACTGGCAGCTCAGTCAACAGAATTTTAACGCAAAAAACAGTAGTAGGTTTTTTTTTTTCAATTTACAGTAATATGCTGTAAAGAACATCAAATTTATTGTAATTTTTATGAATTTGATGGGTAGTTTGCTGTAAAGTTAAGTATTTTTATTTAAACAAAAACATGTTTGGAAAGTATGATAATATACTGGAATATGTGGTGCGATATTGGATGCTATTAATGTTTAAAAAGGCATGCAATTTCAAGCAGTACATATATAAATATAAAAAAATAAATTACATATAGTGAGAAAATATTAAGTACTTTATTGACACATAACACTTTGCGAGCCAGATAAAATGATGTCGCGGGCCAGACCCCGGGCATTGAGTTTGACACCTGTGCCCTACAGTGAACACGCCGTTTTGTGTGTCTGTAGCTTTAACACTAATAAGCTGTGCTAACCACTCGGTCACCGTGAGTGGAGAAAATGTTACCTTAAAAAGTACCTGTTCAGTAGGGATGATGTTCGAAATCGGTTCTCCCGGTTGTTCGATAAGAAAAGAACCGATTCCATGGACTCAAATCCCTTTTTGAGAACCGGTTCCCGTTATCGAGGCCACTATAGAAAAGAAAAAGAGTTGGTTCTTTATTCGAATCCCTGGGAACAAATCCCTTCCCATGTACAGGAAATGCCCTGTGGGACATGCAATGTTATGCCCATTTGATTGTAGACTCTTACTGACACCTTGTGGCGATATGAAAATACTACGCGTCATTAGTTTGGGCACTTCCGAGTTGAGACAATTGAGAAGTAGACAAGTTGTGTTAGCTCTTACAAGCCTTGGAAAATATAAGTCTGTAAGTAAACTGTTTAACTTGTTTATGTAACTCAATATTAAGGTGGAAAGTGGTTAAGTTTGATACCAAGATGTTTATTGAAAAACGATTTTTGTGCACTGTTTCAATGGATGTTTTGAGGACTTAAAATGGCTGCCAGTCGTATATTTCCACCATCGAAATAGTTTCAACACTCAGAAGTATTTGTACTGTATATTTGTGTGAAGCTAATATTTACATATTGTGTATTACATTTCAGTATGTTCATTGAATCACATAGCTTATACATTTGTCATTGTGTGTATTTCAGTTTAAAAAAAAAAAAATAACAGTCCAGTGCAAGACAAAAGTAAAGATAGGAAAAGACAAAGCAAGATCAACAACAATAAAGAGCCTAAATGGATTCATCTGCTTTGGATTAATTGTTAGCTGTCTGCCAAGCTGTATAACCTCAACACGTATAGAGAGGGCAGAACAGGCAATATGCAATTATTGCCAGGCTTCGCTCTCATGTAAGGGGGGAAGAATTGTTGATTGATGACTGTGGTGTTCTTAGTGTCATAGTGTGTGTAGTTAGTAGAGATGCGCGGTTTGCGGACACAACCGTGGAGTCCGCGGATTATCCGCGGGTCGGGCGGTTGAAATAAAAAAAAATTGGATTTTATCCGCGGGTCGGGTCGGGCGGTTGAAATAAAAAAAAAATTGATTTTAAATAGATTCAGGCGGGTGGCAGTTAAACCAATTCGGAAATATATATACATAGTTAAATGTTGTTACCCACATACGAAAAACGAGCAGGCACCTGCAGCATATGCCACAACAGAAGAAGAAAAAAAAAAGAGATGGCAACGCCGGCAGCAAACGTGGTACGCGACAAACTAAAAAAGGGAATACTAAAGACCAGGGGGAAAAAACGGCCAGAAAAGTTCAGCGTGGACTCGTTTTTATGAGGTTGTAAATCAGGATGACAGTAATGCTGGCTACGTGATTTGCAAGAGCTGCGACGCTGTTTATGTCTACGACAGTCACAAAACCGGGACATCTAACATGGTGCATCACATTTGTGCAAAACCCCGAACCTCCACAAACACCCTGAGCATGAGCAGTTTCGTCCGCCGTGATCCCAGAAGAGTGCCACAGGATGTTAAAACAAGGCTTACAGATGCATGTGTGAACGCAGCTGCCTGCAGCAGTTTGAGTGGCGCGAGCGCGCTTGGAGGTGCGCTCAGCGCGGCTCCCAGATAATTGTGCACTGGTGTGCGTCTGGGCCGTGACAGCGTGGCACACATTGAATGTCTCTGCTGCATTGGATCAGTCTCCTTTCTTTAACAGGCAAAAGCTTTATAACCTCACTAATGCCTTGCATCGTCTATATTAGATATATAACAACGGGCAGGTGCGGGCGGGTGCGGTTTTGATTAAATGCTAGTTCGGGTGGATGCGGATGGTTGACGACTTTTGTGATGCGGTTGCGGATGAAATAATTGCCTATCCGCGCATCTCTAGTAGTTAGTATGTTCCAATAGCAGCAGAAGTGCACTTTTTAGAGCTGTATTATTTTCAGTTTTGTGCCCAAGGAACTGATTTTATTTAACACTATATTTTTATTTATACACCTATAGTGATCACAGAGACAGGTTGTTTTTGTGTTACTGTATATATTTGTTTTTCTGAAAAATCCCACTTAATATACTTTGGGTAACAACAGTCAATATTTTATTTTTTATTTTTTTAGGGGGGTAACAGTCAATATTTAATTATTTATTTTATTTTATTTTTTTCTTATAAAATAAAAGTGAGCTTTTGTTAAACCAAATATTGTGTTTTTTTTCCATATACAACAACCTATCTGGATTCGATAAGAGAATCGATAAGGAGTCGGTTCGATAAGAGGATTCGATAATGGGCTCGAACTCGATAATTTTTTATCAAACATCATCCCTACTGTTCAGTCAATAAACTAAGTGTGACCCTGGCACGGATTATTTCTATTTCCATTACCTTCTATGAGAAAAATGACTTCGCATTGTGGACCGGATTGTGCTCAACATCTGTATATTGTTTCCTACAGTCTTCAATTAGCTCGGCCATTTTTAGCAAAACGATACACACGCATTTGTTGAGATAAGTTCCTGACAGATGAATTCCGATTTTCCCCGAAAACCCTAAAAAGGGAAACCAGTCACACCTGTAGCGCACTCATCCATGGATTGTTTTCTAGCAGTCACATCCTTAGTGGCTCTTAAGAACGGCAGTAAATCCCTTTTAGAAGGAAAGGAAAACCAGCATGCTGCCAAAGCCGGTGATTTAAAAAAAATTTTTTTTTTACCATAAACAAAAACATTTCCTGTGTATTGCACCAGCTTCCCCCGATTGTGCCCTGCTCGTCGATGAGAAAGTCTCTAGAGGGAAATTAATGCTTTCCCTGTTGCTTTGTTTTTCTTACAAACCCCGTTTCCATATGAGTTGGGAAATTGTGTTAGATGTAAATATAAACGGAATACAATGATTTGCAAATCATTTTCAACCCATATTCAGTTGAATATGCTACAAAGACAACATATTTGATGTTCAAACTGATAAACATTTTTTTTTTTTTTTTGCAAATAATCATTAACTTTAGAATTTGATGCCAGCAACACGTGACAAAGAAGTTGGGAAAGGTGGCAATAAATACTGATAAAGTTGAGGAATGCTCATCAAACACTTATTTGGAACATCCCACAGGTGAACAGGCAAATTGGGAACAGGTGGGTGCCATGATTGGGTAAAAAAGTAGATTCCATGAAATGCTCAGTCATTCACAAACAAGGATGGGGCGAGGGTCACCACTTTGTCAACAAATGCGTGAGCAAATTGTTGAACAAAAACCTTTCTCAACCAGTTATTGCAAGGAATTTAGGGATTTCACCATCTACGGTCCGTAATATCATCAAAGGGTTCAGAGAATCTGGAGAAATCACTGCACGTAAGCAGCTAAGCCCGTGACCTTCGATCCCTCAGGCTGTACTGCATCAACAAGCGACATCAGTGTGTAAAGGATATCACCACATGGGCTCAGGAACACTTCAGAAACCCACTATCAGTAATTACAGTTGGTTGCTACATCTGTAAGTGCAAGTTAAAACTCTCCTATGCAAGGCGAAAACCGTTTATCAACAACACCCAGAAACTCTGTCGGCTTCGCTGGGCCTGAGCTCATCTAAGATGGACTGATACAAAGTGGAAAAGTGTTCTGTGGTCTGACGAGTCCACATTTCAAATTGTTTTTGGAAACTGTGGACGTCGTGTCCTCCGGACCAAAGAGGAAAAGAACCATCCGGATTGTTATAGGCGCAAAGTTGAAAAGCCAGCATCTGTGATGGTATGGGGGTGTATTAGTGCCCAAGACATGGGTAACTTACACATTTGTGAAGGCGCCATTAATGCTGAAAGGTACATACAGGTTTTGGAGCAACATAAGTTGCCATCCAAGCAACCTTACCATGGACGCCCCTGCTTATTTCAGCAAGCCATGTGTTACATCAACGTGGCTTCATAGTAAAAGACTGCGGGTACTAGACTGGCCTGCCTGTAGTCCAGACCTGTCCCCCATTGAAAATGTGTGGTGCATTATGAAGCCTAAAATACCACAACGGAGACCCCCGGACTGTTGAACAACTTAAGCTGTACATCAAGCAAGAATGGGAAAGAATTCCACCTGAGAAGCTTAAAAAATGTGTCTCCTCAGTTCCCAAACGTTTACTGAGTGTTTTTAAAAGGAAAGGCCATGTAACACAGTGGTGAACATGCCCTTTCCCAACTACTTTGGCACATGTTGCAGCCATGAAATTCCAAGTTAATTATTATTTGCAAAAAAAAAAAAAATGTATGAGTTTGAACATCAAATATCTTGTCTTTGTAGTGCATTCAATTGAATATGGGTTGAAAAGGATTTGCAAATCATTGTATTCTGTTTATATTTACACAATTTCCCAACTCATATGGAAACGGGGTTTGTACATTTGACATTGATTTAGCCTTGACAGTGTGGGATGAATAAACGTTATAAAAGGAATATAGTCCTGTGTGCAGTGATCACATGGTGCGCATCAGCCAACACCTGCAACACATCCTGACACTGACATTTACTTGTTCCTGAAGGGGCCGAGCCTTCCTCAGTCACACCATCCTCGCGCAGCCATTTAGAGCGCTGTTTGCAAACAATGCCCTGATTCACAGGCATTGTATTTCAATATTTACAAGTTGGGACACGCGAGAGGCAAGGAAATCCTCCTCCAGAGGAACCAAAAGGTACTGTACTTCTGTTCTTGTGGTAAAAAAACAAAAACAAAAAAACCCCTCCAAGTCAACAAGGTTTTCCTCAACCGCAATCAAGTGTTCCGATATGAGGGAGGGCAGGTCAGGACTAAAATAACACACTTATCTGTCCACTGATCTTCAACAACACGCCACCAAGGGCCCGGGCGTAAACATGAGCTCCGAACACATCGGCCTTGATAGCAGCTTTGCCAAGGCGGTGACTTTGGCACACAGACCAAGGCCAAGGAAGATCCGGGACACACTCCCTGTTTCCTCAACTCCACTGAAGTACTTTATACTTTTGTTTGTTTGTTTGAAGGATTATGCAATAAAAAAAAGGTTGGAGCGTAAAAATCTTTGGGCGGAAAATCCATCTGATTCCCATTCCTGGCGTGACGATTCTCGACTCAAACGGATTCTTGCAATGCATTCCTTGGTATAATAATTACAATGAAACTTGTTCAAAACAAGTGACAGGTTAGAAAAGCTACTTCTGAATGCATGGAAATGTCATACAAAAGTATTATAAAAATATAGTAATAATAATGATTATTAGTAGAGATGTCTGATAATATCGACCTGCCGATATTATCGGCCGATAAATGCTTTAAAATGTAATATCGGAAATGATCGGTATCGTTTTTTTTTCTTCCTGTTTTTTTATTAAATCAACATAAAAAACACAAGATACACTTACAATTAGTGCACCAACCCAAAAAACCTCCCTCCCCTCATTCACACAAAAGGGTTGTTTCTTTCTGTTATTAATATTCTGGTTCCTACATTATATATCAATATATATCAATACAGTCTGCAAGGGATACAGTCCGTAAGCACACATGATTGTGCGTGCTGCTGGTCCACTAATAGTACTAACCTTTAACAATTAATTTGACTCATTTTCATTAATTACTAGTTTCTATGTAACTGTTTTTATATTGTTTTACTTTCTTTTTTATTCAAGAAAATGTTTTTAATTTATTTATCTTGTTTTATTTTATTAATATTTTAAAAAAGGACCTTATCTTCACCATACCTGTTTGTCCAAATTAGGCCTAATAATGTGTTAATTCCACGACTGTATATATCGGTTGATATCGGTATCGGTAATTAAAGAGTTGGACAATATCGGATATCGGCAAAAAGCCATTATCGGACATCCCTAATTATTAGGGGTGTCAAAAAAAGCGATTTTGGAATGAATCGCAATTCTTATTTGCAACGATTCCTAATCGATTAAAAAAGTGTGTATATATATATATATATATATATATATATATATATATATATATATATAGGTGTACTATGGCGCCCCATAGTACACCTGCTGTGAACCTGTTTTTATGTTTTTATTTATTCTATTTTAATTTTTTTTTTTTTTATCGTGTTCTGTTTGTGTTGTGTTGTGTTTGCTCGGTACTCGTTTTATCTTTTAACCTGTTCATTGTACAGCACTTTGGCTACCCCTGTGGTAAATTTTAAATGTGCTTTATAAATAAAGTTGATTTGATTTGATTTGATTTGATATATATATATGTATATATATATATATATGTATATATATATGTATATGTATATATATATATATGTATATATATATATATATATATATATATATATATGTATATATATATGTATATGTATATATATATATATGTATATATATATATATATATATATATATATATATATATATATATATATATATATATATATATATATATATATATATATATATATATATATATATATACACACACATATATATGTATATCTAGAAAAAAACAGTACAAATATGTCTTCTGGCATTTTGTAGTATAGAATGTGTTCATTCATAGTTTTGATGCCTTCAGTGACAATCTACAATGTAAATAGTCATGAAAATAAAGAAAATGTCTTGAATGAGGAGAAGGTGTGTCCAAATTTGTGGCCTGTACTTTATATACTGTATGTGTGTATATATATGTATATATATATATATATATATATATATATATATATATATATATATATATTTTTTATGACATAAATAAATAAATAAATACCACCCTAACCCTAACCAGAGAACACATTT
Source organism: Nerophis lumbriciformis (assembly GCF_033978685.3). Taxonomy (NCBI): domain Eukaryota; kingdom Metazoa; phylum Chordata; class Actinopteri; order Syngnathiformes; family Syngnathidae; genus Nerophis; species Nerophis lumbriciformis. Next base: position 8,912,630 of record NC_084567.2, on the reverse strand, counting down.
CACCACACCTAGTGTGTGTGTGACAATCATTGGTACTTTAACTTTAACTTTGAGGGCAAAGACTTATGACTTGCAAAACAATGACTTGGTCCCACCTCTGCTATATAGTAATGTAATATTTGGCATGATTAGATAATAATATTTAAAAGATATACATTTTTTCCTGTCAAAATGTAAATAATTATTTGCAAGTATTTTACTAACACACATTTTTCCCAGCCACATACAATGATGGGGCGGGGGCCAGGTCTGGCCCCCGGGCCTTGAGTTTGACACCTGTGGTCTAGCCATTTAGACATTCATGGCCCTTTGTCGACTCATTTTCAGTGGATAGTAAACGTCTAAAGCGGTGATGTGACATCAATGAGCCTCGAATGACCACAGGGCCTTAACATGTGGTCAACAAGGCCCCGGATGTCAGCGGCGGACGACCCTCTGCTGACCCGACACACGCTCGCAAATGAAGCCCATGTGGGACAAAGCTGGGAAAACAAATTTCTTGGCACGATGTAACTAACACCCAGTCTGAAATTCCTCCCAGTAACTAACGCCGCGGCGGAGCTGTCGCGTGCGCTTTTTCTAACTGGGTTGACCCGCTGGTTGTTGTCGGTCCTGTGACAGCACGAGGCCTGCAAACAGACGCTCCAAAGAGACCAGACAAACCGTCCAGTCAACGTGAGTGGAATGGCACATTTTCACGCTTCAGGAAACTTAAGGAATGATGTAGTCGTCAACTTTCTTTCCTCGGCTCGTTTACACGACAGTGACTTTGTAAAAAAATGAATTTTTCTGTGTGTTTTCAAAAAAATTGTGATACAGATCCCAGCTGTAAATATAATATGCATGCCACTTAAACACCCGGGGTGGTGGTTCCTCTCTTTAAGAAGGGGAACCGGAGGGTGTGTTCCAACTATCGTGGGATCACACTCCTCAGCCTTCCCGGTAAGGTCTATTCAGGTGTACTGGAGAGGAGGCTACGCCGGATCATACTTGCCAACCTTGAGACCTCCGATTTCGGGAGGTGGGGGGAGGGGGTGGGGCGGGGGGCGTGGTTGGGGCGGGGGCGTGGTTAAGAGGGGAGGAGTATATTTACAGCTAGAATTCACCAAGTCAAGTATTTCATATATATATATATATATATATATATATATATATATATATATATATATATATATATATATATATATATATATATATATAAGAAATACTTGACTTTCAGTGAATTCTAGCTATATATATATATATTTTTTTATTATATATATATATATATATATATGTATGTATATATAAATAAAATAAATACTTGAATTTCAGTGTTCATTTATTTACACATATACACACACATAACACTCATCTACTCATTGTTGAGTTAAGGATTGAATTGTCCATCCTTGTTCTATTCTCTGTCACTATTTTTCTAACCATGCTGAACACCCTCTCTGATGATGCATTGCTGTGTGGCACGCACAAAAGTGCTTTCATCAAATGCACTAGAGTCTGGAATCTTCCATCTCTCCCTAGCATGGCCCAAAACCGGTCAATCTTTGCTTCCTAAGGAAGATCTTCAGTGCCCAGCACTTGGTAGTCCACTACTTCTTCCCGGAGGCTATCCAGGTCCAATCGCAGCTGCGGCTTGGAACTTACAAGCTGTTATGAGAGTAGTGTATGTGTGTGTGTGGCCCTTTAATAGGTGAGCATTTGAGGTGAGTGACGTCAGTGAGTGTGTGGGTGAGAGAAGAGAGGGAGCGGTAGCGTGAGTGCGGGCGGGCGGGGACTAGTATGTTTTGTGTTGGATTGGCTGTGTGCAAGCAATCAATAAAGCAAGATTTGCAACTAATCGCCGGACTCAGGCAGGAAAGGTGCAACAAAGCGTATTTCTTCATCTTACTCGTCGTCGGCGTCGCCATGGCTGTATCTTCCTCTTTCTTCTGCTTCGTCTCCTTGTTGTGTGCACAGTTGTGCACTGCACTCTCTAAAAGCCGTATATGTTATTGATGTTATAGATGGCAGTATTGTCCTGTTTAAGAGTGTCACAACATTGCTGTTTACGGCAGACGAACTGCTTTACGGTAGACAAAAACGTGACTGCTGCTGTTGTGTGTTGTTACCGCGCCGGGAGGACGTTAATGAAACTGCCTAACAATAAACCCACGTAAGAAACCAAGAACTCGCCCTCGATCATTCTACAGTTATAATGTGATTGGTCGTGGAACTGTGGACCAGCTCTATACTCTCGGCAGGGTCCTTGAGGGTGCATGGGAGTTTGCCCAACCAGTCTACATGTGCTTTGTGGACTTGGAGAAGGCATTCGACCGTGTCCCTCGGGAAGTCCTGTGGAGAGTGCTCAGAGAGTATGGGGTATCGGACTGTCTGATTGTGGTGGTCCGCTCCCTGTACGATCAGTGTCAGAGTTTGGTCCGCATTGCCGGCAGTAAGTCGGACACGTTTCCAGTGAGGGTTGGACTCCGCCAAGGCTGCCCTTTGTCACAGATTCTGTTAATAACTTTTATGGACAGAATTTCTGGGCGCAGTCAAGGCGTTGAGGGGATCTGGTTTGGTGGCTGCAGGATTAGGTCTCTGCTTTTTGCAGATGATGTGGTCCTGATGGCTTCAACTGGCCAGGATCTTCAGCTCTCACTGATCGGTTCGCAGCCGAGTGTGAAGCGACTGGGATGGGAATCAGCACCTCCAAGTCCGAGTCCATGGTTCTCGCCCGGAAAAGGCTGGAGTGCCATCTCCGGGTTGGGGAGGAGACCCTGCCCCAAGTGGAGGAGTTCAAGTACCTTGGAGTCTTGTTCACGAGTGAGGGAAGAGTGGATCGTGAGGTCGACAGGCGGATCGGTGCGGCGTCTTCAGTAATGCGGACGCTGTATCGATCTGTTGCGGTGAAGAAGGAGCTGAGCCGGAAGGCAAAGCTCTCAATTTACCGGTCGATCTACGTTCCCATCCTCACCTATGGTCATGAGCTTTGGGTTATGACCGAAAGGACAAGATCACGGGTACAAGCGGCCAAAATGAGTTTCCTCCGCCGGGTGGTGGGGCTCTCCCTTAGAGATAGGGTGAGAAGCTCTGTCATCCGGGAGGAGCTCAAACTAAAGCCGCTGCTCCTCCACATCGAGAGGAGCCAGATGAGGTGGTTCGGGCATCTGGTCAGGATGCCACCCGAACGCCTCCCTAGGGAGGTGTTTCAGGCACGTCCGACCGGTAGGAGGCCACGGGGAAGACCCAGGACACGTTGGGAAGACTGTGTCTCCCGTCTGGCCTGGGAACGCTCCGGAATCCCGCGGGAAGAGCTGGACGAAGTGGCTGGGGAGAGGAAAGTCTGGGCTTCTCTGCTTAGGCTGCTGCCCCCGCGACCCGAACTCGGATAAGCGGAAGAAGATGGGTGGATGGATGGATGCCGCTTTAACACACAATAACTGAAAAGAACAATTATAGTCTGGGTCATGATTACATTTTTTTAAAAGTTGCAATAGTAAAGACTAATTTTAGGGTGCAACTTTTTCACTTCTGATACAAAACCCACATTGGAGCCTTGAATATGATATGGCCTATACTGATATTGATTCGAAATCAGCATGAATCACACATACTTTTATAAATGTGTGTGTTAGAAAATTCTCGATCAAGTAAAATGAGTCAAACAGAGAACAATGGTAGGTATGAAAAACACTAACCTATTCATTATTAACCCTCTTGTATGGACGAATGCTGTCTTTAAGTTGAAGTGGGGTGGTAATTGTTGTTTTTGGCAACACTTCGTGGCCACAATAATTTATCAAGTTAAGCTTATGATGAGTAATGCGGACACATTTGTGACTGTTTATTTTCTAATACGCTTCTTTTATCTGTAAGTAATATGCAACTATGTTGACATGACAAATGTGGTGTTTTGGACTGTAATATTGTTTAATTAAGGACACTTATTACATATGTCTAGCTTGTGTGCTTAGCTATTGTGTAGCTACTAGTTCCTAGTAGCCTATAGCCTCCCATGCCTACCTTTTTGTAAAAAACTTACCGGTAACTAAAAAACAAAAAACAAAAAACCTTGCATGCTTATTGGAGGACATTTAGAGTAGCTGTTAAAGGCTGTCAGAGCGCAAATGTATCTTATTTTACAATAATTAAACAGTATTTTTGTGAGAAAGAGTGTAATTGTGAAATAATAAAGTTGCAATTTTTACTAGCAATAAACGATTAAAAAAAAACGATTGCAATATTAGACCCCAAAAATAAATAATTTCAGACTTTTATGGGGGAAAAAAATGAATTTTGAAACTTAGTGAAACAGTAATAGAATAAAGTTTTACACGCAATAAACTTGCATTCAACGAGGAAAAAAAGTCATAATATTACACAAAAAAGTGTCTTAATTTTACAAGAATAAAGCAGTAATTTTGTAGGAAATAGTAAAATAATCAGAAAATAAATTCTGATTTAATTTGAATTATCGTAATATTATGTAAAAAAATAAATTGTCATTATTCTACTAAAATCGGTCATAATTTTAGGAGAATAAAACAGTAATTGTGTGAGAAATAATGAAATGGTTAGACAATAAAGTTGCAATTTTTGATGCCAAAAAGCAGGCACAAAACTAGCATTAAACAAGAAGAAATGCGATAATATTACCAAAAAAAATAATCTTAATTTTACAAAAACAAAGCAGTAATTTGGGGATGGTGTGGCGCTGTTGGTAGAGTGGCCGCGCCAGCAACCTGAGGGTTCCTGGTTCAATTCCCACCTTCTACCAACTTCGTCACATCCGTTGTGTCCTTGAGCAAGACACTTCGCCCTTGCTCCTGATGGGTCGTGGTTAGGGCCTTTCATGGCAGCTCCCGCCATCAGTGTGTGAATGTGAATGTGTGTGTGAATGTGTGAATGTGGAAATAGCGTCAAAGCGTTACCATTTAATTTGGTGAGACCGACTAAAATTGTGGAAGAATAAAGATTAAATGTATACAGGCAATAAACGATAAAAAAAAGGCAAAATCATAAATCCGTCATACTTTTATGAGAAAAAATCAGTAATTTTGAAACTTTGTGAAACAGTAAAAGAATAAAGTTTTACACGCAAAAAAACCTGCATTCAAGGAGGAAAAAAAGTCGTAATATTACACAAAAAAGTGTCTTAATTCTATAAGTATAAAACAGTAATTTTGCAGGAAATAGTACAATAATCAGAAAATAAAGTCTGGTTTAATTTTAATTAATAATATTATGCTAATAAACGTTTAATCTTCATCATTCAACAAAAAAAAACCAGTTGTAATATTACACATAAAAATAAAAAAAATTCACAACTTTAGAAGAATAAAGCAGTAATTTTGTGAGAAATAATGAAATGGTGAGACAATAAAGTTACAATTTTTTGGCCAATAAACATGCACAAAACTTGCATTAAACAGGAAAAAAACAGCGGTAATATCACATTAACAAAAAAGAAAGCCAATATCCTAATTTTACAAGAACAAAGCAGTAATTTTGTGAAAAATAGTGAAACAGTGAAGGAATAAAGTTTAAATTTTACATGCAATAAACATGCAAAAAACTTGCATCTAAGGAGGAAAACAGTCGTAATATTACGCAAAAAACGTGTCATTATTCTACTAAATCTGTCATAATTTTAGGAGAATAAAGCAGTAAGAGAGAAATAATGAAATGGTGAGACAATAAAGTTGCAATTTTTGATGCCAATAAGCAGCCACAAAACTAGCATTAAACAAGAAGAAAATGCGATAATATTACCAAAAAAAAATCTTAATTCTACAAAAACAAAGCAGTAATTTTGTGAGACAGACTGAAATTCTGAAAGAATAAAGTTGCAATTTTTACGGGCAATAAACGATAAAAAATGACTGCAATATTAGGCAAAACAATAAATCTGTCATACTTTTACGAAAAAAAAGTAGTAATTTTGAAACTTAGTGAAACAGTAAAAGAACAAAGTTTTGCACGCAAAAAACTTGCATTCAAGGAGGAAAAAAAGTCGTAATATTACACAAAAAAGTGTCTTAATTTTACAAGAATAAAGCAGTAATTCTGTAGGAAATAGTACAATAATCAGAAAATAAAGTCTGATTTAATTTGAATTAATAATATTATGCTAATAAACGTTTATTGTTCATCATTCAATGAAGAAAAACAGTTGTAATATTACACAAAAAAAGAAAAATCTTTTACAATTTTAAGGAAATAAAGCAGTAATTTTGTGAGAAACAATGAAATGGGGAGAAAATGAAGTTGCAATTGTTTTGCCAATAAACACGCACAAAACTTGCACTAAACAAGAAAAAACAGCGGTAATATTACATTGAAAAAAGAATACCAATATCCTAATTTTACAAGAACAAAGCAGTGATTTTGTGAAAAATAGTGAAACTGAAAGAATAAAGTTGAAATTTTACATGCAATGAACACGCAAAAAACGTGCATCTAAGGAGAAAAACAGTCATAATATTACACAAAAAACGGGAAAAAAAATGTGTCATTATTCTACTAAAATCTGTCATAATTTTAGGAGAATAAAACAGTAATTTTGTGAGAAATAATGAAATGGTGAGACAATAAAGTTGCAATTTTTTTGCCAAAAAGCAGGCACAAAACTAGCATTAAACAAGAAAAAATGCGATAATATTATCTAAAAAAATTCCTCATTTTACAAAAACAAAGCAGTAATTTTGTGAGGATCAGTGAAATGGTGAGAGAATAAGGTTGCAACTTTTACACTGAATAATAAGGAAAAGGATACTACTTGCCTTTTAACAATAACACCGTACAACGGAGTAAAATAGCCACACAGAAAAAAGGGGGGAAAAATCTAAATCAAAACTCAAAAGGGTTAAATTAAATTACAGTAGTGCTCCTCGAGGCTAATTATGTAAAAGTACACAGTAAGTTAACACGGAGTCCTAATGCTTAAATGTGTTAATTTTAGGTCTCCGCTCGGTACACCGTGTCACTGGCAAACACTCAGAAAGAGCAAATTGAACAACCGGCAAGTTTAATTGAAATACACTTGAAGTGAATTTGTTACCATAGATTAGGATTAGGTCAACTCAACCAGCGGTTAAAGTCAAGCCTCGGTGTCCCAGCAGTGTTGAACTCGGGCTAATTAAAAGTCCAAGGCCAAAAGGCACCCACACGTGATGATAGAAGTACAGTATAATCATTAATGTGCTACACTAGTTTGGTGAATTTAGGAGCAATAAGTGAATGAGCTGCACAAGATGACTGTTTGGCAAAGGTCAACACAACTTATTTGAGAAGAGGGCTTTCACCTAAGTGGCGTACAAACAGTCAATCCTGATATGTTGAACGTGTGCAAGATTACACCACAAAACCAAGAGTTAGAGTTCCTTTAAATAGGCTTTAATTATTGTCGACTTGTTGGTTATTTCCAGCCATCAGCTACAATATTGAACGAATAAGAGTACACAATACGATAAGCTGTATCTACAATTATGTCTTTATGAAAATTGCAATCCTCTGTTTTGTATTATCTACCTTTAAAGTCTTGATTTTGAACCGAAGACCTGTTTCCAATATTCTGGTTACCTATTCCAGTCTTTTTCAACCTTTTTTAAACCAAGGCACATTTTTTGCGTTGAAAAAATGCGGAGGCACACCACCAGCAGAAATCATTAAAAAACTAAACTCAGTCGACAGTAAAAAGTCGTTGTCACAATTGTTGGATATGACTTTAAACCATAACCAACCATGCATCAATATAGCTCTTGTCTCAAAATAGGTGTACTGTCACCACCTGTCACATCACGCCATGACTTATTTGGAGTTTTTTTTGCTGTTTTCCTGTGTGTAGTGCTTTAGTTCTTGTCTTGCGCTCCTATTTTGGTGGCTTTTTCTCTTTTTTTGGTATTTTCCTGTAGCAGTTTCATGACTTCCTTAAACGCTATTCCCCACACCTGCTTTGTTTTAGCAATCGAAAATATTTAAGTTGTTGCTATCCTTCTTTCTGGGGACATTGTTGATTGTCATGTCATGTTCGGATGTACTTTGTGGACGCCGTCTTTGCTCCACAGTAAGTCTTTGCTGTCGTCCAGCATTCTGTTTTTGTTTACTTTGTAGCCAGTTAGGTTTTAGTTTCGTTCTGCATAGCCTTTTCTAAACTTCAATGCCTTTTCTTAGGGGCACTCACCTTTTGTTTATTTTTGGTTTAAGCATTAGACACCTTTTTACCTGCATACTGCCTTCCGCTGTCTCTGACATCTACAAAGCAATTAGCTACCTGCTGCCACCTACTGATATGGAAGAGTATTACACGGTTACTCTGCCGAGCTCTAGACAGCACCGACACTCAACAACAACACATCATTTGCAGACTATAATCATACTTGCCAACCCTCCCGAATTTTCCGGGAGACTCCCGAAATTCAGCGCCTCTCCCGAAAACCTCCCGGGACAAATATTCTCCCGAAAATCTCCCGATTTTCAGCCGAAGCTGGAGGCCACGCCCCCTCCAGCTCCATGCGGACCTGAGTGAGGACAGCCTTTTTTCACGACGGGAGGACAACAGGGTGACAAGAACTAAATCATCCAGACTAGAGATGTATTATTATGTTTATCTTACCTAAAAATAAATATATTTATTAATTAAATAAAAAAAAAAAAAATGTTTACTATATTTTGCTAAAAACATCAAAATTAATTGTATTTTTATTTGTATTCTTTCTGACTCCTTATTACATCCAGCCATATAATTATACATTAAAATAAACATATTTGAAATAATTAATTTTAAATGATCATAATAATTCATTTAAAATGACCATATTTAATTATTAAAATAATTGCTTGTTTATCAACAACTTTAGCATTTTATTCATTACATTTTGAAGCTCTCAGAAGCCAAGTTATGTTATATTCCTTAAGATTTATTTATGCAAGTTTGAAGTATCAATTATCTAAACACAGTTTTTGTTTGCATATTTTCAGGATGTAGATATATATATATATATATATATGCAATACTTGACTTGGTGAATTCTAGCTGTAAATATACTCCTCCCCTCTTAACCACGCCCCCCGCCCCCAACCACGCCCCCCAACCCCAAACCCGCACCTCCCGAAGTCGGAGGTCTCAAGGTTGGCAAGTATGACTATAATTACTGGTTTGCAAAAAATATTTTTAAGCCAAATAGGTGAAATTAGATAATCTCCCACGGCACACCAGACTTTATCTCACGGCACACTGGTGTGCCGCGGCCTCACCTATTCCACTACAAACAACTTCCAAGCAGTTGGAGTTGTTGCCTAACAAGGAGACTCTCAGGTCCTCTCGTACTTATATTGAAGCGCCGCACGGAGAAAGTTTATCTCTTCTTTATGACTTCAATAGCTTTTATTAAATCCTCTGTACTTCAGGGAGTCGGTTCCAAAGTAACTGGTGATGAAAAACAACACAACAGCTGCAAAACATCGTTACGGAGGCTATAAATGGACCTGACCCAAGCTGCATATGTATCTCATGCTTACTGTAAACACTACTAGTGTGCATTCACGCTTGGCAAAACATACATGAATATAACCGTAGAACCATGTGACACAAAAGTTATCATAAAAGTAGCACAAATACAAATGATCACACTCAAATGATCTGATACATTATATCAATGCTTTCTGGAAACATACAGTCGTGCTCATAAGTTTACATACCCTGGGAGAATTGATGATTTCTTGGCCATTCTTCAGAGACTATGAATGATAACACAAAAACCTTTCTTCCACTCATGCTTAATGGTCGTGTGAAGCTATTCATTGGCAAACAACTGTGTTTACTCTTTTTAAATCAAAATGCCAAAAGAAAGTACCCAAATGACCCTGATTAAAAGTTTACAAACCCCAGTGACTTTGATCTGATAACATGCACAATAGTTGACACAAACAGGTTTGAATGGCTAATCAAGGTTCCAATCCTCACCTGTGATCTGTTTGTTTGTAATTAATGTGTGTGTGTGTGTATAAAAGGTCAGTGAGTTTCGACCATGCAGCCCATTTATCTTCAAGTGCCTCCTTATTGTGCATCTTGAAACAGCCACACCACAATTTTTCAGAGAGTCCTGTATTTCAGCTGAAGTTATTTGTGGATTTTTCTTTGCATCTCGAACAATTTTCCTGGCAGTTGTGGCTGAAATCTTTGCTGGTCTACCTGAATCCCTCATTTTCCACTTCTTAATCAGCGTTTGAACACTGCTGATTGGCATTCTCAATTCCTTGGATATCTTTGTATACCCCTTTCCTGTTTTATGCAGTTCAATTACCTTTTCGCGCAGATCCTTTGACAATTATTTTGCCTTCCCCATGACTCAGAATCCAGAAACATCTGTGCAGCACTGGATGAAAGATGCAATGGTCTGTCAGAAGCCCAGAAACTCACTGACCTTTTATACACACACATTAATTACAAACAAACATGTCACAGGTGAGGATTGGAACCTTGATTAGCCATTCAAACCTGTTTGTGTCAACTTTTGTGCATGTTATCAGATCAAAGTCACTGGGGTATGTAAACTTTTGATCAGGGTCATGTGGGTACTTTCTTTTGTCATTTTGATTTAAAAAGAGTAAACACAGTTGTTTGCCAATAAATAGCTTCACACAACCATTAAGCATGAGTGGAAGAAAGGTTTTTGTGTTATCATTCATATTCTCTGAAGAATGGCCAAGAAATCATAAATTACCCCAGGGTATGTAAACCTATGAGCACAACTGTGTCATGTCTGTGTAATCATGTTTTGTTTTAGTCATGTTTTTAGTTATTGGACTCTTTAGTTTCTGGCTTTTCACTCCCTTGTCTTGTTTCCATGATTACCCATTAGTTTCACCTGTTCCACGTTTGGACTCATTGTGCACTCTTGTTTGTCACCATAGCAACCCATTAGTTTTCACCTGTCACGTCACGCACCTGTTTCACGTTTTGAGTCACGCACCTGTTTTCGTTAATCATGTCTGTAGTATTTAAGTTCATTGTTTTTCAGTTTGTCTGGCTGGTGACATCCCTATATTTATGCTTCTGCACACTCTCCACACCCTTATGATCCTTGCTGCTCTTTTTTCATGCCGGTTCCATGCCAAGTAAGTTTTTGTTTATTAAGCCACAGTTAGTATTTTTTGTTGTTCATAGTTTTTTCCTTTGTGCAAGTGTTTGGTTTCATAGTTTGTTCTCCGCCATTGTGCGCGCCTTTTGTTTACTTCCTTGTTTTGTATTTATAGTCTTTAAATAAAAAATGTACTCACATTCCCGTCTCGCCCGAGCCAACTTTCCGTTGCATCCCGGAAAAGCAAACACCCAGGACCAAGTCATGACAAACTGTATACTACTTTGTGGAAATGTTACCGGTAATTGTTTAGTATATTTAAAATACTATATATATTTTTTCAAAACAACCTGTTTATTTTTAACAATTCTAACTTAAATTGCTTAATAATAATAAAAAATAAAAAAAACTCCCAAAGCTGAAGTCCTTGATTCGTCCGCCACCAACGGCAAACTAGCTGATCAACAGCGCCTCTGCTGGTTGCACATCTTAACGCCACAAGGTAGCAGTATCGCTTTGAAAAACGCCTTTACGTTTCCTCTCCCGTTACGTGGCTGTCGGACGTCGTGAAAGGGTGGGTACCAAAACAATATCGTAACTTTAGACTAAAGCGGGCGAGATTTGGAAAATGATCGTTTCCAAAATATAAAAACCAGGGCCGTCAAAAACAATGAGTTGCCTCATGTGATTATTCATGACATAACATTAAGCATGTATAAACCCAAACTATTTGACTTTATTAAATTACATGGTTGCCTGAATTGCGGTTATCGATCGCGGTTTTACGATCATTTTAATTAGAGTCGGTAATACTCAGTGGTGGGGCCAGCAAGGCCTTCTCTGCTGGCCTAACATAACCAGAAATCATGATCATAATCAAAGATAAAAGTATTTTTTTTATTTACTTTCCCTAAATATCTAAAAGTATTCATATTCTCTTCATGTCATATTATGCTCCTTCCAGTGCTGTTGTTCTTAGGTTAGAGTTTTTATCCAATCAGAATTCAGCTAGCTTATGTTGCCATGCTGTACCAAATCTGCCCAGGGCCTTCAGAATCAACAATGCGGGCGTCTGTGCACTTTAAGCGAACAGGGACATACAGTTGATAGATAATTGCCATAGCCAATCAGATCACGAGTTGTTGTCAGTAAGGCCTTCTAGCTGGCCTCACGTTGAACGTGACATTCACGCGTCCTGTGATTGGATACTCACCGGGACCGTTCGCGGATGGATTTGAGAACACATACAGTTGATAGACAGTTGCGACAGCCAATCAGATCACAAGTTGTTGACAGTAGCCTAACGAGACTGTGATTGGATACTCACTTGTCATTCCAAAGTGAGTATCCATTCACGAGTTGCAGCATAGCAGGAAGCAGGAAGTGTTGCCTCACAGAGAAAGAGAACAAAACGTTGATTAGGTGGCAGATATATATTTGCAAGGTCATTTTCAAGAAGGATATTTAAAGAGAAACTACATCTTGTGAGACGATGTCGGCGAACCCCAGAAGCTAGCTCAGCTGTTCCGGCAATGAAATTGGCGAAATCAACCGACGACAAGGGGTACCACTGGCTTATACGGTGCCAAATGGGTGCTATAAACTGTGAGTTTCTTTATTTTTTTCCAGTTTAATATGTTTTTTGTTATTCTAATTTTGACAGTACCACATAAAAAAAATTTTAATTGCTAATGTGGGTTTATTGATTTTTAAATGCGCCAGAAAATAACCCTGTAGAGGTTGCCCTCCTGTGGGTTCTCCTGACACAAAGATTATTCTTGTGAGCCCGGCAGTCTTTTATTTTCATTCAGGGATTGCTTTCCAGCAATATATTTTCGGATTTTTCAGTCCAGCGTGTCTCAGTCCATGTGTCTTTCTCTCTCTCTGGCTCCCACGCCAACTCCAACTACGTGTCTCGTCCCGGCTGCTGCTAATAAAGGCGACAGGTGATTAGATAACAAGGCCCACCTGGGCCATCTACTCACCTGTTGCTGTTTTCGAGACCGGTCCTTGCACACCCTAAGCCGTGGCAGGCCCGCAGGCCACGCCCCCCTCCACAAACCCGTTTTGTACACTGTTGAGGTGTTTCAATGCACAGTAGTGCGTAAATGTGTTCCTGTATAGTATTTCTCCAGCAATGGTCATGTGGTGACATCAATTATAGTATTTTGAGAGGTAATCATTGAAGTCGGATATCACTGAAGGCCTAGGTGGGAAACGCACGGCCCGCCACCGGTCATACTAAACCATACTTGCCAACCCTCCCGAATTTTCCGGGAGACTCCCGAAATTCAGCGCCTCTCCTGAAAACCTCCCGGGACAAATATTCTCCCGAAAATCTACCGATTTTCAGCCGGAGCTGGAAGCCACGCCCCCTCCAGCTCCATGCGGACCTGAGTGAGGACAGCCTTTTTTCATGACGGGCGGACAACAGGGTGACAAGAACTAAATCATCCAGACTAGAGATAAATTGTATCATTATGTTTATCTTACCTAAAAATAAATATATCTATTAATTAAAAAAAAAAAAAAAAAAAACTAAATACATTTTTACTATATTTTGCTAAAAACATCAAAATTAATGGTATTTTTATTTGTATTTTTTCCTGACTCCTTATTACATCCAGCCATAGAATTATACATTAAAATAAACACATTTGAAATAATTGATTTTAAATTATCATAATAATTAATTTAAAATGACCATATTTAATTATTAAAATAATTGCTTGTTTATCAACAACTTTAGCATTTTATTCATTACATTTTGAAGCTCTCAGAAGCCAAGTTATGTTATATTCCTTAATATTTATTTATGCAAGTTTGAAGTATCAATTATCTAAACACAGTTTTGTTTGCATATTTTCAGGATGTATATATATATATATATATATATATATATATATATATATATGTATGAAATACTTGACTTGGTGAATTCTAGCTGTCAATATACTCCTCCCCTCTTAACCACGCCCCGCCACACCCCCGACCACGCCCCCACCCCCCACCTCCCGAAATCGGAGGTCTCAAGGTTGGCAAGTATGTACTAAACATCGGGAGTTTTACCGCAGTTATGATTAATACCGGTAATCGTTACATCCCGAACAACAAGTACATTCTAAAACTTTAATAATAAAGTGGCATGCATCAGAAAGATGAGAAAATGCTGACTACTCAATGATACTTCAAATGCAGTTACAAACAAAAAAAATACTTTAGGGTGGTTGCCTACGGCCACTTTTATTGGCATTGTGTTACAACCTATTTACTTTTGCAGACAAAGCCTCCGGCGACAATGCTGTTAGTTAAATGGAGGCCTTATATGGAGCATTTCCGATGGTTTTACTTTATTTTAGACACTTATTTTTACACTTCAATGCCAGTTAACATAAACTACTTCTTAAAATATCACCACAATAAAAAAGAAGGGTTTTATGATGATCGGAACCACATAATTAACTTAAACGCGGTTTTGAATTAAGAGCAATTCTGGAGTCAGTTGTTTGACTTAGGAGGTTCCACTTGTATGGTTTTTTTTTATCAGAAACTAATAATAAGCTACACGGCCAACAACGTCCAACTGGAAAAACATACAGATAAAAACAGCTATACAGTAGACAAAACAACTACAAGGCAGTTACTTCCTCGGCGAGGATGAAACAGAAATGCTCTTCCTGTTCCGAAAAAGGTGACGCGCTCAAATACGCCAACTCCTCCTCTTGAGCCGCTATACAAAACCTGGTGGTCACATCATATTTATGGAACTTCCTCCACTTTTGTTCCTCAACATTAAACACCAAACTGTTCAAACATTTGGATTTTATCATACGTCGATCACATGAGTGTACTTGGTGGAATTTAGCCTTGTAAATCACAATTGAAGTGAGTGTCTTCAAGGAACATTTTAAATTTCCCAATAATTATGAATATCATGTATAAGGGTTTCCACATCTGCAAGACGCGCCAATGAATGGTGACTTAGCCAGAAAACTACAACTCCATCAATGAACAAAAAATGCAACTCATTCACGGGAGGTGAGATGTATATTTTTTCCATTAATCCATCCATCTTCTTCCGCTTTTGCGAAGTTGGGTCGCGGGAGCAGCAGCCTAAGGAGAGAAGCCCAAACTTCCCTCTACCCAAATTCTACGTCCAGCTCTTCCCGGGGGATCCTGAGGCGTTCTCAGGCCAGCTGGGAGACATAGTCTCTCCATCGTGCCCTGGGTCTTCCGTGTGGCCTCCTACCAAAACACCTCCCCAAGGGAGCCGTTCGGGGGGCATCCTGACCAGATGCCAGAACCACCTCATCTGACTCCTCTCGATGTGGAGGAGCAACAGCCTTACTCTGAGTTCCACTCGAATGACAGAGCTTCTCGCCCTATCTGTAAGGGAGAGCCCCCAGACCCAATGGAGAAAACTCATTTCGGACGCTTGCACCCGTGATCTTATCCTTTGAGTCATAACCTAAAGCTCATGACCATAGGTGAAAATAGGGATGTATATCGACCGGTAAATTCAGAGCTTTGCCTTTCTGCTTAGCTCCTTTTTCACCACGACGGACCAAGGCAGGGTCCGCATCACCGCAATCTACTTTATTTATATAGCACATTTCAAAAAACAAGAAAAGTTTCACAAAGTGCTGCACAGAAGTTGAGACTAGAGATGTCCGATAATGGATTTTTTGCCGATATCCGATATTGTCCAACTCTTACTTACCGATTCCGATATCAACCGATACCGATATATACAGTCGTGCAATTAACACATTATTATGCCTAATTTTGTTGTGATGCCCCGCTGGATGCATTAAACAATGTAACAATTATTATTGAAGTCACAAAGTGCATTATTTTTTTTAACATGCCTCAAAACAGCTGCTTGGAATTTGGGACATGCTCTCCCTGAGAGAGCATGAGGAGGTTGAGGTGTGGGGCGGGGGGTGTATATTGTAACGTCCCGAAAGAGTTAGTGCTGCAAGGGGTTCTGGGTATTTGTTCTGTTGTGTTTATGTTGTGTCACGGTGCGGATGTTCTCCCAAAATGTGTTTGTCATTCTTGTTTGGTGTGGGTTCACAGTGTGGCGCATATTTGTAACAGTGTTAAAGTTGTTTATACGGCCACCCTCAGTGTGACCTGTATGGCTGTTGACCAAGTATGACTTGCATTCACTTGTGTGTGTGAAAAGCCGTAGATATTATGTGATTGGGCCGGCACGCAAAGGAAGTGCCTTTAAGGTTAATTGGCGCTCTGTACTTCTCCCTACGTCCGTGTACACAGCGGCATTTTAAAAAGTCATAAATTTTACTTTTTGAAACCGATAACGATAATTTTGAAACCGATACCGATCATTTCCGATATTACATTTTAAAACATTTATCGGCCGATAATATCGGACATCCCTCGTTGAGAACTACAAAACCCAAAACCAGTGAAGTTGTCACGTTGTGTAAATGGTAAATAAAAACAGAGTATAATGATTTGCAAATCCTTTTCAAACTACATTCAATTGAATAGACTGCAGAGATAAGATACTTAACGTTTGAACTGGAAAACGTTATTTTTTGCAAATATTAGCTCATTTGGAATTTGATGCCTGCAACATGTTTCAAAAAAGCTGGCACAAGTGGCAAAAAAGATTGGGAAAGTTGAGGAATGCTCATCAAATGCTTATTTGGAACATCCCACAGGTGAACAGGCTAATTGGGAACAGGCGGGTGCCATCATTGGGTACAGTGTTGGGACTGTAACGCCGTAACTTTCGGCGGTAAATAGTAATCTAACGCGTTATTTTTTATATTCAGTAACTCAGTTACTGAATATAAATATACTGACTATGTCTCCCGGCTGGCCTGGGAACGCCTCGGGGTCCCACAGGAAGAGCTGGACGAAGTGGCTGGGGAGAGGGAAGTCTGGGCTTCCCTGCTTAAGCTGCTGCCCCCGCGACCCGACCTCGGATAAGCGGAGGAAGATGGATGGATGGATGGATGGATGGATGGATGGATGGAACTCAGTTACCGTTACTACATGATGCGTCACTGCGTTATTTTACCTTATTTTTTATGTAGTATCAGCTAGAAACAGAAGATCTGAGTGTGTTTTATTGGAGAGCTGCAGAGGAAGCAACGGAGAAGAGGCGCACTGCTCTGTGTGTGGGTGTGGGTGTGTGTGTGTGTGGGGCAGATTAGAAAAAAAATAAAATAAAAATACATTTAAAAAATAATTTTACATGTTTTTTAATCGATTAAGAATCGCTACAAATAAGAATCGCGGTTAATCTGAATTGGGTTTTTTTTACAACCCTGTCATTAACTACTACAGTACGGTAAATGGTGTCCGCGTGGCCCTACCGTCTTCCTTCTTTGCTCATGTCCGTCTCCACCAACAAGTCACCAGTAAAAATAAAAGTGATGCTATTTGCTTGTTTGTCCATTTTTGTCATCATTTGTATGCATTTCACATTGATCCTTGCATGTATAACTATAGTTATTCATCCCCAAACTTCATTACATTTGCTTCTAGCTTGTAAAAAAGTGAAGAATATTGAAGTTATTTAATTTTCTCTATATGGGGCCTTCTGGGGAACAAAGTTGTGTAAAACAATACGATGCAACAATAATATTAAGCATTGTAAGATCTTAGCACCTACTTAGCAGACACTTAAATTTCTTCCACTAATTGATTCGTGCTAAAACATCAAAATCATCGTAAATATATACTGTAGTAGCCGGCAGTGTAATTACTGCTGCAAGCTGAGATGTTTTGATTTCCCCACTTGTGTGATGAGTTTCTGGTTGTGGTAGACCCAGACATGTGCACAAACATGTCTCAATTCCCCCCCTACGCTTGCAGAGGAGCAGGAGGACCGCACAGGGCCAAGGAATAGCAGACTAAAACACGAAACATCTGTTGAAAGAAAACTTTAGTCAAACGATTGGAGTACCTCATGAATAACAACAAATCCAATTGACCCTACTGAAATATAATGGTGCCTTATTTATTACATTATGACATTTCTTTAGGAGGCGGTCGTGATACTTGACCACATTGTTAGCAGCTTGCTTTCTGCAAGGCATTAAATAGACAAACAGCGCAAATTAGAAAAGCAGGGTGTGAGGAGGCGTGGCCTGCGGACCTGCAACGAGGCGGGGTGTGCCGGGGCCGGCTCCGAGATCGGCGACAGGTGCTTAGATGGCCCACCTGGGCGCGTTTGTCTGATCACCTGTCACTCTATAAAAGGGCAGCAGCCAGGAAGAGAGGGATGGATGGTGGAGAGAAAACCCGAGCACGAGCACGAGCACGAGCGAGACGGAGATGGAGACCAGAACGGATGGGTGTAAAGCAACCAGAAGAACGAGACGGTCACGAGAGGCGATTGCTGAAAAGCAGGGCGATGAGTTTATTGAAAAATAAACAAAATCACAAAACCGTCAAGCCTGTCATGTCTCTACTGGGTGGTCCGAGGAACCCGGAGCTGCAAGACCTCCACACAGGGCTTACCTCCCAATAGTAAAAAAAAATCTATCCTGATCAGCCCCCAAATTTAATCAACTATTCCATATCCCATTTCTGACATTTCCTGAAAGTTTCATGAATATCCGCCCGTAACTACCCTAATTACCGAAAAGTAAAGCGCATTTTATTTAGTACATGCACACACAAATTAAAACATGAAATATACACACAGGTGCTTGTGTTTATTCACAAATTTAACAAAAGACAGTGCCTGTAACAAAACATACAGTAGCCTACTCGAAAGTCATTGAGCACAATCTTCTTAAACCGCCAACATGTATTGGTCTGATGTGAGTACATGAGAAGCTTGTGAACCCGGAAAAAATCCATAAAACAGCCGCATCATTGTATAAGCCACAGGATTTAAAGCGTGGGGGGAAAAAGTTGTGACTTATAATACAGAAATTACGGTAGCTAACTAACTCAGTGACAGAAAAACCAACGGCAATGATTACATAATCTCCTGGTGGAAGTAATAGCCATAAAAGACTGAATACATTCGCCATCATTGTGAATGTGATGTATAATGTGAAGCGCTTTGGGTATGGTTTCAGGTATAGTAAAGCACTGTATAAATACAGACTATTTACCAATTTAAATTTGTTCTCATTTAGAGCAGTGTTGGGCCGCCAAAAATATGTGTTTCTCAACTGTAAGCTGTATCAAGAGTTGGAATTGGGGGTTAAATCACCAAAAATGATTCCCGGGCGCGGCCACCGCTGGTGCTCACTGCTCCCCTCACCTCCCAGGGGGTGATCAAGGGTGATGGGTCAAATGCAGAGAATAATTTCGCCACACCTAGTGTGTGTGGGACAATCATGGTTACTTTAACTTTAACTTTATGGGCCGCAGCGGCACTCAGTTGTAATACAGTTTTTCACCACTTGTGGCAGTAATGACAATTTCAAACAAACAGAAGTCTGGAGCTAAAGTCATCGAGAAATGTCTTAATTAAGCACATTTTTTTGCACTTTAATTTCACTTTATTTAAGAAATATATATATTAATTTAGTTAGATTTTTTATTTATTTTAGCACCATTTAATTGTATGCACATTTATTTTTCATCCGTTTTAATGAGTTCCTTCTTTTGCATATTTGAATAGTATTTATTTTTGTAATCAGCCTAACCTAAGCCTTGATAATAATCTTTGTGATTAAGACATGCTTTCATATCATTTGACAAGGTTTATCCTGTTAAACTGTAAGTAGGTCAGATATAATTCTTGAATACGATTCAAATCAAGAGTAAGATCACTAAATCAGGGTCAATATTTGAGTGGGCCCTCTGGAGCGAAAAAGTTGAGCCCTGAGGTCAAAAAGGTTATGAGTGCCTGATTTACGGGATCTCTGATTGGCATTTTTGCAGTAGATTGCCCCTGTGATGTAGAGGATCGTTGGCCAGCATTTTTGAAGTATATTCCTAAAAAGAGCAGAGTGCCCCTGTGAGAATCTTTGGCCAGCATTTTTGCAGTTTATTGCAAAGAGCAGCATAGCACTCCTCTCACATACAGGATCTTTGAGTAATGTATATATTTTTTTAAATAGCACAGCGCCACTATCCAGAGGTGGGACCAAGTCTTTGTTTTGCAAGTCACAAGTAAGTCTCAAGTCTTTGCCCTCAAGTCCGAGTCAAGTCCCGAGTCAAGACAGGCAAGCCCCGAGTCAAGTCCAAAGTCAAGACTGGAAAGTCTCAAGTCAAGTCCTAAGTCCTGCATTTTGAGTTTCGAGTCCTTTCAAGTCCTTTTAACCACAGACTAATATATTAACACAGATTGTGTATGCTTTTCAAACGCTGTATTTATTTATTAAAACAAGTGCATTTTAAATTGCAGGAAAGAAAATTGTGCTGACATTGCACTTTATAATAGCACTATTAACCAGTCATTTTAAACATTAACTCATTCCTTTACAGAACAAACACATTGAAAAATAAAGTGCAAATGTACTTATTTGTACAAAAGTGTTAACATTGAAAAAACATGACATATACGTGAACATAACAAAAAAGTTGTACTTTTTATATGTCAGGGCCCTATGCTGCATTGCATCTGCAAAAGACCAAATTAGCCAAGAGTCTGTCAGTCATTTGTGCACGATGGGGGCGTAGTATGATGCCACCATGGCTGAAAACTCGCTCCACTGGAGCACTGGAGGCAGGCACTGCCAAGACTCTCATGGCCACTCGGAACAGTGAAGGAAGAGTCTTCATGTTCAATGCCCAGAACAAAAGGGGGGAGAGAGTTGTTTTTGGTTGGTGCACTACTTGTAAGTGTATCTTGTGTTTTTTATGTTGATTTAATTAAAAAAAGAAAAAAAAAAAAAATTCTTGTGCGGCCCGATACCAATCGATCCACGGACCAGTACCGGGCCGCGGCCCGGTGGTTGGGGACCACTGAGGTAAACAACCAACAGTATGTCAGAAAGCTAGCTAAAACGGTACACATATTCATAATATAGTATACATTTTAACTGACCTTTATTTTACTATTTTTGTCTTTTTTTAGGTGGCTAAAATACGCGGTGCTGCTGACCGCCGTCTAACGTTACGTGTGATATGTTGACTAACGTAACCCTGCTTAAAAAAAATCACTGAACAAAAAGTATGAATAAGGTAGTGAACTGCAACAGATTCCCGTGTTTGCAATAACGCTATAACGTTAGCAGTGAGTTTACAGCCTCACTGATTTAACTACACAGCAAATAAAAGTCACGTTACTTAGCCAATAAACGTTATCTTACATTCAAAACTTACCGTTCTTTGTGCAACTTCAAATGCCGGACGAAGTTGGAAGTTGTTGCCTCTCCATCAGTAATTTTCGAACCGCATGTGTTGCATACTGCAAACCGTTTTGTGTTGACCACCTCGTAATTTTTATACCCACACAAAATTATTTTAGGTATCATTTTTTGTTCACTGGCGTGTGGTTTGGACATGTCTTCTTCGTTGGTTGTCCTGCAATTTGATTGGATGAATGCTGTGTGATGAAAACAAAGTAGATCTAATTTGATTGGCTGTTGTACTGAGACCACACCAGCTGACACACGCAACGCTGATAGACAAGTACACAATGAAAAATACGGAGCGCTCCCGAATAACTTTTTCATCTTTGGGTTTTGGGGAAAGTAGCAAGTCATGTCAAGTCATGTCAATTCAAAAGGCTCAAGTCCAAGTGAAGTCACAAGTCATTGATGTTAAAGTCTAAGTCGAGTTGCAAGTCTTTTTACATTTTGTCAAGTCGAGTCTAAAGTCATCAAATTCATGACTCGAGTCTGACTCGAGTCCAAGTCATGTGACTCGAGTCCACACCTCTGCCACTATCACATTTCATGCATTCATGACCATGTTAGCCACTTGCTGAAGTAAAGCGTTTATGATATGATATGATATTTAAAAAACACTTTAAGACCAATGTCTTGGAAAAATATATCACTCTTGAATCAACACAGTAGTTAATACTATGATCAATGTTAATTAAAATACTAAATGTGGGATATAAATAATAATGGAAGTATAATTGTTTGTATATAGTATATAAATTGGTACAAAGGTTTCACACGCGTATAAGGATATTTCACATGCCTTTACTGTGTATATAATTGAACAGTGTTCATATTGTGTATAATGTGTATTTATAATATGTTGTACAAAAGACATTTCATAATTTTCGGAAGTTCATCTTGTACTTGACATTGTTTATAGGGTTAGGCGCTATAAGTGTTCAACTTCAGCCTAAACCCTTTCGGTCTGCAGCATTTTCATTTTCAATCTATGAATGTACAACTGTTTGTTTATTTTGTTGACCATTGACCGAAGGATAATAAACTAATAACTAATATTCCTTGCATTAAAGTGCCAAAGTCCATAACTTATTATGTACACTTTTAACACTTACTGAGCCATCTTCAGGACTGCTGTTGTTGTGTCGGTCAGCTGTGTGCAGGGTCAGAGGTCAGAAGAGCGTGCACAGGTGACCTGCGGCCCGATAACAGTCGCCGCGGGGGGGAGAAAGTGTTCTTGGTTGCGCTCGCCAAAGCTGACCGCATGTGACCTCAGGAGTCAGAATGTGCAAGTTAATAGGCTATCTTTTTTTTTTTTCCTTTTTGGTTGTGTAATGAAATAAGAATGATTCTTATATTCAGGTTTGATATTAATCAGCAAAGACTTTTTCTAGGAAGTTATCGATGCCAGGACAAATGATTGATTGCATTAAAAAAAGGACTTAGCACTCACTGTCCCTCATTGTGTCAAGCTCGGCCGTCTTCTTAGGGAAATGAGGCTCGCTGTACGCACAGACAGTCACAAGTTGAACATGGCGGCGCCGGTTTAAGGCTGAGAAAAGGTTGCTTTTACCCGCAGTACGTTTTTTGTCTGTGAGCTGCTTTGTAGGCTTTGACCTCCTCGATGCTGCAAAACAATAAAACACGATGAGTGAGAACAATGAGAAATAAGTTGCACAAGGCCAATGTCATACAGAATAAATGACTCCCTATATGTGGCCTAAGTGGCCACTATGAGCCGCCATATACCCTGACGTCATCAGTTGGTGACCAGCCTTGGGGCTTTATCTTTGCCCTTTTTGTTGCGCTTAGGAAAATAAAGGAGCTCAAGAAATTAGCAACTTATGTTATCACTTGTGAAAAGTTAAGGTAGAGGGCTTTATTGTTATTACCTTTTACTATTAACAGTAGTGAACTTCTTTTCACGTTTGTAAAGGTGGGTAGTGATGTCGCCCCCGACTCTCAAAAGTCTGAAAACTAGAGATGTCCGATAATATCGGACTGCCGATATTATCGGGCCGATAAATGCTTTAAAATGTAATATCGGAAATTATCGGTATCGGTTTCAAAAAGTAAAATTTACAACTTTTTAAAACGGACGTAGGGAGAAGTACAGAGCAGTTGCGTCTCCCAGTCATACTTGCCAACCCTCCCGATTTTCCCCGGGAGACTCCCGAATTTCAGAGCCCCTCCCGAAAATCTCCCGGGGCAACCATTCTCTCAAAATTCTCCCGATTTCCACCCAGACAACAATACTGGGGGCGTGCCTTAAAGGCACTGCCTTTGCGTGCCGGCCCAGTCACATAATATCTACGGCTTTTCACACCCACAAGTGAATGCAATTCATACTTGGTCAACAGCCATACAGGTCACACTGAGGGTGGCCGAATAAACAACTTTAACATTGTTACAAATATGCGCCACACTGTGAACCCACACCAAACAAGAATGACAAACACATTTCGGGAGAACATCCGCACCGTAACACAACATAAACACAACAGAACAAATACCCAGAACCCCTTGCAGCACTAACTCTTCCGGGACGCTACAATATACACCCCATGCTACCCCCACCTTAACCCCGCCCACCTCAACCTCCTCGAGCATGTCCCAAATTCCAAGCTGCTGTTTTGAGGCATGTTAAAAAAAAAAATAATGCACTTTGTGACTTCAATAATAAATATGGCAGTGCCATGTTGGCATTTTTTTCCATAACTTGAGTTGATTTATTTTGGAAAACCTTGTTACATTGTTTAATGCATCCAGCGGGGCATCACAACAAAATTAGGCATAATAATATGTTAATTCCACGACTGTATATATCGGTATCGGTTGATATCGGAATCGGTAATTAAGAGTTGGACAATATCGGAATATCTGCAAAAAAGCCATTATCGGACATCTCTACTGAAAACCTTAAATAAATACTGTGTGGTCTTTTGTTTTTAAAGTTAAGTTAGATAGTGGCTTGGCACATACAGTATTTACCATGCAAACCACCAAGTTTTTATATTTTGATATTGACAGTGGTTAACTTTTTACACTTTTTAGTAGGGGTGTCCTGGTCTGATATTAATATAGGTCCGAGTAGTTTTGGATTATATCGTTTTGCATCTGAACTCTCCATTACAAGCAGTCCTGCAGCGCGATTAGTTGTGCAAAACTGGACAGCCAGTTAACATCTAAATGACCTCTAATAAGCACACACATTCCTTAGTCAGGTCATTCACAAAAGGTAAACATGCTAGGCTGTAGGCTAATAAGTACGAGTAGCTACACAATAACGTACAAGCTTGACATGAATAATTGTCCCTAATTGAACAATATTGCAGTCTTAAACACTACATTTGTCAATATAAACAAGTATTAAATAGTTAGTCTCCCAGGCAGAAAAAAGTATCCAGTAACAAACGTGTCCGCATCATTAAACTTACTACGTCATGAGCTTAACTGAATTATTGTGACCATTGGAGAACCTATCATGCAAAACCAACTTTTCTTACCCGTTGGTATCTGTTTTTGTATATTTGAGTCCCGAAAATGTGAAATCAAACCACGGAGGCACGGCGGCGATGTCAGCAGATATCTCCCTGTATTGTAACGTTTTACCCTAAGAGTCATTGTTCCTTCTTTTTTCTCTATCCTCTTGTTGTGGGGCAGACTGGCTCATACAAGCACACGCATCCTCCGCTGTAGCCATTTCTAATACAAAGTAGTGTACAGTTCTAACTTATATCTGTCAGTAGACTCCATATGGAAGCACTAAAAACTACAACATGGCTGACGGGGAGCAGACGCTCTCGAAGTGGAGGCACGTAGACAGGCCCATCCTAAAGAGACGGTCAGAAAGGGACTTAAAAAAGATCTGTAAAACATAATATATGCAAGTTTTTGATCTAAGAATCTCCGTTACACTGCAAAAAGACAGTGTTCAAAAACAAGAAAAAAATAAAATAAAATTAGAGGTATTTTAGTTGAACTAAGCAAAATTATCTGCCAATAGAACAAGAAAATTTGGCGCGTCAAGACTTTCCAAAACAAGTAAAATTAGCTAACCTCAATGAACCCAAAAATACATTAAAATAAGTATATTCTCACTAATAACAACTGTACTACTATATGAGTACGTATTTTCTATTGTTTCATTGAAAATAAAATAAAATAAAATAAAAATAATCTGTTTTAATATGAGACACAATTGTGTCAAAGTCATGATTTTTTTTTTTCATGCTTGAAATAAGAAATTATTACTTTAAAAAAGTAGTGTTATATTTGTGAGTGTTGATGACTCAGCTTTGCAACAGTTGATATTCTAGTTTCAAGCATGTTTTACTCAATATAGGTGTCATGTCTGTGTAATCATGTTTTGTTTTAGTTATATTTAGTTTAGTTATTGGACTCTTTAGTTTCTGGCTTTTCACTCCCTTGTCTTGTTTCCATGATTACCCATTAGTTTCACCTGTTCCACGTTTGGACTCATTGTGCACTCTTGTTTGTCACCATAGCAACCCATTAGTTTTCACCTGTCACGTCACGCACCTGTTTTCGTTAATCATGTCTGTAGTATTTAAGTTCATTGTTTTCAGTTTGTCTGTCTGGTGACATCCCACAATTATGCTCGGCACATTTCTGACACTTGATTTCATGTCCATCGTTCATGCTGCTCCTTTTAGTCCATGCCAAGTAAGTTTTGTTTATTAATGCTATAGTCTTTTGGTTTCATAGTTTGTTCTCCGCCACTGTGCGCGCTTTTCGTTTGTACTTTTTTTTGCTATAGTCTTTTGGTTTCATAGTTTGTTCTCCACCACTTTGCGCGCTTTTCGTTTGTACTTTATTTTGATATATTAAATAAATCATGTATTTACATTCCCGTCTCGCCCGAGCCAACTTTCCGTTGCATTCCGGAAAAGCAAACACCCAGGACCAAGTCATGACAATAGGTCATAAAATCTCAGCAACAAGCTGTTATATCTTACTGAGATCATTTAGGACCAAAACCCTTAAAACAAGTAAAACACTCTAACATAAAATCTGCTTAGTGAGAATAATTATCTTATCAGACAGAAAATAAGCAAATATCACCCTTATTTGAGATATTTAATCTTACTTAGATATCAGTTTTTGCAGTGTACATGCTGTGCAGACCACAAGGAAGTGTTTTAAATGTAGAAAACAATCATAATATGACCCCTTTATAATAAATAGGTTCGTTTTTTTCATATCTACCATTGTTCTGTGTGAGTAATGTATCTCGTCGAAGCCTTTTATAACATTCCAAACCACACAATAAAATGCATGATGAATACTCAAGGAAGTGAAAAAGACATCCCCCTACTCATTATGTTGACGTTACCAGAAACATTGAATGTAAATTCAAAGGTTTGACCTCAATAGCTATTTCCATTATTTCTTACGGGAGAAACCGTTCGACCAGCATCCTGGAATGGATTATTATTTTTACTGTATTTAGCTCTAAAGTCTGTCTAATCTTATGTAGCAGCCATACACCTCCTCCTTTCATACAATGACTTCCTCTCTCTTCTACTTTGTAGCATCACATGTTTTTTTCCCCTTCCAAACAGCTAGCCTGAGAACAAAGCTAATCCTCCTAGTGTATGTGAAGCGGAGGCCAAACGTACAATGCGGGTCTGTGCGCTCTCGCCGGCGGGGACCTCCTCCCGGGGGCGGCGCCGGTATCTGTGGGTGGTCCTCCTCCCAGGTTCTGTGAGAGCGCTCCTAGCCGGCCCAGGGCGAGGCTCTCCCGCCGCTCCTTGCAGAAGGAGAAAGGAGAGACAACGTCAACGTATTACCCAGGTGACCTAGGCGTCCTGCAGGAATGTACGGTGCGGTAAAGGCCGAGCAGATGTGCTGAGTCAGCCAAAATAAACACTGATGAGCGCGCAGATATAAGAGCGATACATATTGTTACCTTGATCTGGGCGTTGCAGGCGTCCTGGGTGGAGGGATGAAGATCACCGAGTGCAGTCAAGGTCGGAGAGTCCAGTCCAGGTGGAGTTACGTTTGGACCTTGGAACTCCTGCGGATAACACACACAATATTCCTCGATATAAGGGAGAGACATTATTTACCCATGGTGTTTATTTTACAGTACCCTGTGACTGAGGGCCAGGATGGATCATTCCATGACATAAGAGCAGAAAGCACCTAAATCAGGGGTGTCCACACTTTTTGACTGGGTTTGAAAAAATTTGTCCGGGGGCCGAAAGCCGACTGCGTGCAAAGTAATATATATATATATATATATATATATATATATATATATATATATATATATATATATATATATATATATGCATATTTATTTATTTAATATTATTATAATAATATAATGCATATATAATTAATAATTATTATAATTGGTTTGTGGAGGGGGGCGTGGCCTGCGGGCCTGCCGCGGAACGGGGTGTGCAAGGACCGGCCTCGAAGACAGCGACAGGTGAGTAGATGGCCCAGGTGGGCCTTGTTATCTAATCACCTGCCGCCTTTATTAGCAGCAGCCGGAGTGAGACAGGGGAGTTGGAGTTGGAGCCAGCGAGAGACGCGGGACTGAAACTAAAACATATTGCATACCTGCCAACTTTTGAAATCAGAAAAACCTAGTAGCCAGGGTCCAAGGGCCGCAGGCCCCGGTAGGTCCAGGACAAAGTCCTGGTGGGGGGTTCCTTCGCCCCCCGACGCAAAATGATTATTAGCATTCAGACAGGTTAAAATGTTGCTAAAACCATCACTTTTCTATCAGTCACAGTGACTTTTCAAAACAAAAATATTACAGCAAAAATCATATGGGTTGATTGACATGTTTATTCTGTAAGCTAACTTCAATAGTTTGAAATTATTTTGACAGTTAATGCCAGTTATCCTGTCAACCTTTCACAAGACTTCAATTTGTTAATTGAAAGTATAAACAGTATAAACACTTTTTACAGTAAACAAATGGTAAAACAGTACTAAACAATTCCATTAAAAAAAAATTGGTGTCATTATTAACTTTCTGTCCAAGCTTGTATAATCTACTGCCTTGTTCAATTGTAAAAAATATTCTGTGCCTAAAATTCACATTTCTATCACAATTATCATACTGTAAACATGGTAAGCTAACTTCATTCAAATTAATAGTCCTGTCAATAGCATGGAATTACAATTCAAATGTAGTTTTTTTGTAAGCCTTTCAAAAGAATTCAAAATATGAAAAATTAATGAAAATTCATTTAAGCCATCAGACACTTGAAAAGTGGCACATCACATCTCTAATGTAATCATTTTAACTTTTCAACAGAAATAGCACTGCAAAAATATTAAGGACATACTTCTGTATTTTGGTCGTTATGCTGTCAACATTTAACAAGATTTCTTCAACTTGGACTTGAAAGCATAAATAGTATAAACACTTTTAACAGTATAACAGTACTAAACAATTCCAATAGATAACATTGGTGTCATTACCTTTTTGTTTGCTCAATTATTGCCTCCGTAAATAAAACTTCGGCATTTATCACATCCAAAGAATCTGTTTGGGCGACGAACAACGTTGAAAGTTTTCCACTTGTATCGCTAGCAACGGCATTAGACTTGTGTTTTTTTGTCCCAACGTGGTCTTTTACATTGCTAATTCCTCCGTGTCCGATCGAAAAATCTTGTCTGCACAAGGTGCAATTCGCGTAGTTTTCACCCTTTTTGGAACGGATAATTATTCCCGGATAGGCTTTTGAATATTCTTCACGGAATGACTGCAGTTTTCTTTTCGGTTTAAGACTCTTATGCGATTTTTCTCCGGCTGTTTCCATGATCGTTCGCTCGTTTGGAAACAATGGCAACTGGTGCCTCGTGCTTGGCAGCGGTGCTATAAATAGCCTCGCGCATGGCATTCGGAATGGCTCGATAGGAAGTTACAGGAAGCAGTGTCGATTGTCATTGATGTTACGCGATTTCGTGAATAAAACTTTTTAAAAAATTATTTTTTTTAATGAATGAAAAACCGTATTTTTTATCACTGCAACCGTAACCCGGAATAGGTTGATGAAAACCGTACTAATTACGGGAAAACCGGAGTAGTTGGCAGGTATGATATTGCTGGAAAGCAATCGCTGCGTGTGTGCATGCAAATAAAAGACTGTATTCAAACTATCTACCGGGCTCCCGAAGATCTGTCGGCCAGGAGAACCCACCCAAGAGGGAAACCTTCACTTGGGTATTCTGAGTACCGTATTTTTCGGACTATAAGTCGCAGTTTTTTTTATAGTTTGGCCGACTTATAATAAGGAGCGACTTATGTGTGAAATTATTAACACATTACCGTAAAATATCAAATAATATTATTTATCTCACTCACGTAAGATACTAGACGTATAAGATTTCATGGGATTTAGCGATTAGGAGTGACAGATTGTTTGGTAAACGTATAGCATGTTCTATATGTTATAGTTATTTGAATGACTCTTACCATAATATGTTACGTTAACATACCAGGCACGTTCTCAGTTGGTTATTTATGCCTCATATAACGTACACTTATTCAGCCTGTTGTTCACTATTCTTTATTTATTTTAAATTGCCTTTCAAATGTCTATTCTTGGTGTTGGCTTTTATCAAATAAATTTCCCCAAAAAATGCGACTTATACTCCAGTGCGACTTATATATGTTTTTTTCCTTCTTTATTATGCATTTTCGGCAGGTGCGACTTATACTCCGATGCGGCTTACACTCCGAAAAATACGGTATATATGAAAATTCGACTCCTACCTTGTTTACTTCCGTGACGACAAACTTAACGTGCTTTAATCAACCAGCAATATGAAGCAGCTAAAATGCGCCAAACATGGATAAGCGTGGAGAGTGTTTAGCATTTTTCCCATTATCCCTTGGAATGGATTTAAATGGGTGTAGTTTTGATTTGTTTCACGCTGATTTAAGTTTTTTTTTTATAATATCCACAAAGTTTAATGAATGAGCAGGTTGTGTGGCCATGTTTGTTGAATTTTTGTGCTGGTTGAAATTTTTTCTGCATCATGACTAGGGAAGGTTTTTGGGATTTGGTCATATAAGTAAATGATGTGCAAGTTTTTATGTTGATGTGCAATTAATTGCAAATTACTTACTTTTAGGACCCCAGACGGCGACAAAATGGCAGCTATCAGACCTCTGCCTATTTATAATTGCTTTTTGGATTTAAACTCGGCGGGCATTGAAGACGTCCGTGGGCTGTAGTTTAAATCTACAAACCCCGTTTCCATATGAGTTGGGAAATTGTGTTAGATGTAAATATAAACGGAATACAATGATTTGCAAATCCTTTTCAACCCATATTCAATTGAATGCACTCCAAAGACAAGATATCTGATGTTCAAACTCATAAACTTTATTTTTTTTTTTGCAAATAATAATTAACTTAGAATTTCATGGCTGCAACACTTGCCAAAGTAGTTGGGAAAGGGCATGTTCACCACTGTGTTACATGGCTTTTCCTTTTAACAACACTCAGTAAACGTTTGGGAACTGAGGAGACACATTTTTTAAGCTTCTCAGGTGGAATTCTTTCCCATTCTTGCTTGATGTACAGCTAAAGTTGTTCAACAGTCCGGGGGTCCTCGTTGTGGTATTTTAGGCTTCATAATGCGCCACACATTTTCAATGGGAGACAGGTCTTGACTACAGGCAGGCCAGTCTAGTACTCTTTTACTATGAAGCCACGTTGATGTAACACGTGGCTTAGCATTGTCTAACTGAAATAAGCAGGGGCGTCCATGGTA
Source organism: Nerophis lumbriciformis (assembly GCF_033978685.3). Taxonomy (NCBI): domain Eukaryota; kingdom Metazoa; phylum Chordata; class Actinopteri; order Syngnathiformes; family Syngnathidae; genus Nerophis; species Nerophis lumbriciformis. The sequence continues at coordinate 8,881,504 of NC_084567.2, read as the reverse complement.
ACGTTGCTTGGATGGCAACATATGTTGCTTCAAAACCTGTATGTACCTTTCAGCATTAATGGTGCCTTCACAGATGTGTAAGTTACCCATGTCTTGGGCACTAATACACCCCCATACCATCACAGATGCTGGCTTTTCAACTTTGCACCTATAACAATCCGGATGGTTCTTTTCCTCTTTGGTCCGGAGGACACGACGTCCACAGTTTCCAAAAACAATTTGAAATGTGAACTCGTCAGACCACAGAACACTTTTCCACTTTGTATCAGTCCATCTTAGATGAGCTCAGGCCCAGCGAAGCTGACGGCATTTCTGGGTGTTGTTAATAAACGGTTTTTGCCTTGCATAGGAGAGTTTTAACTTGCACTTGCAGATGTAGCGACCAACTGTAGTTACTGACAGTGGGTTTCTGAAGTGTTCCTGAGCCCATGTGGTGATATCCTTTACACACTGATGTCGCTTGTTGATGCAGTACAGCCTGAGGGATGGAAGGTCACGGGCTTCGCTGCTTACGTGCAGTGATTTCTCCAGATCCTCTGAACCCTTTGATGATATTACGGACCGTCGATGGTGAAATCCCTAAATTCCTTGCAATAGCTGGTTGAGAAAGGTTTTTCTTAAACTGTTCAACAATTTGCTCACGCATTTGTTGACAAAGTGGTGACCCTCGCCCCATCCTTGTTTGTGAATGACTGAGCATTTCATGGAATCTACTTTTATACCCAATCATGGCACCCATCTGTTCCCAATTTGCCTGTTCACCTGTGGGATGTTCCAAATAAGTGTTTGATGAGCAATCCTCAACTTTATCAGTATTTATTGCCATCTTTCCCAACTTCTTTGTCACGTGTTGCTGGCATCAAATTCTAAAGTTAATGAAAATTTGCACAAAAACAAATGTTTATCAGTTTGAACATCAAATATGTTGTCATTGTAGCATATTAAACTAAATATGGGTTGAAAATGATTTGCAAATCATTGTATTCCGTTTATATTTACATTCGACACAATTTCCCAACTCATATGGAAACGGGGTTTGTATCAGAATTGGGTGTAACCGCCTGTTGCGCTCCATGTGAACCCGCAGTGTATTGACTTTATGTGTCTCGCCTTAAGGGTCTTCATGACTTTGACAGGGAGTTGAGGAGGATTCCAATTAGACTGCTAATGAATAAGTTGCAATAAAAGAGGACATTTACCATTCTGACGCTGGGGAAGTATCTGCACAATCTAATACAGTGTTTCCCAAACTTTAATAAGCGGGGACTCATATTTCACATGAGGACATATCTTGCCGCACACAACAAAAATGTCAGAAATGCAGTAGTATATACACGATACAGTCGTCTCTGGCCACATCGCGCTTCGAATTTGGTCATATTCTATATATTTTTGTCTTAAATTAAGCACTTTCAAGCATAAAATGGCTAAATTAACTACATATATAAATACTACATAGGGTTGGGTACCTTTTACATTTGAACAGATATTGTACCAATTCCTGGTACCTGGAAATCGATACTAGTATTCAACCATAGCGTATTTTTCAGACTATAAGGCGCACTTAAAAAATCCTAAAAAAAAAAATTGCCTGATGTACATAATCATTCTGGGTTCTGGTTGCGCTTACAGACCTCGAAGAAATGTTATTTGGTACATGGTGTGATAAGTGTGACCAGTCGATGGCAGTCACATATAAGAGATACGTGTGGACTGCAAGTTGACACCTGTTCAATAAATGACGCTAGCAAGGGCCTGAACACAAGCAACACCACAACTTTGATGTTTCATTGAGAATATGGAACATTACACGCGGCACTCGACAATCTGTCAAAATGTTTTAGTACGATTTTGGTAAGCTACGGAGCCGCCCCGCTTGATTGAGCGCAAAAATGCACAATATTGACCACCATTATATGTTATGTAGACCACAAGAAAGTGTTTTAAATGTAGAAAAAAATTCATAACATGATTCAATGCGCCTTAAAATCCTGTGAGCCTTTTGTAAGAAAATAGACCTGTATAGACCTGCTCATCGGCAGTGTGCCTTCTAATCCACTGTGCTCTGTGGTCCAAAAAATACGCTTTTGTGTGTGTTAATAAATGTCAATTGTTAAAAAAAAAAAAATCACTTTTTTTTTAATTTAACATTTAACGAGGTCGTATTATGATTTTTTTTACTACATTTTAAACATTTCCTGGTGTTCTACACCAGTATTTTTCAACCACTGTGCCGCAACACACTAGTGTGAGGTGTGCCGTGGGAGATTATCTAATTTCACCTATTAAGGTTAAAAATATTGTTTGCAAACCTGTAATTATAGTCTGCAAATTATGTGTTGTTGAGTGGTCGGTGCTGTCTAGAGCTTGGCAGAGTAACCGTGTAATACTCTTCCATATCAGTAGGTGGCAGCCGTTAGATAATTGCTTTGTAGATGTCGGAAACAGCGGGAGGCAGGGTGCAGGTAAAAAGGTGTCTAATGCTTAAACTAAAAATAAACAAAAGGTGAGTGCCCTTAAGAAAAGGCAATGAAAGTTAGGGAAGGCTATGCAGAACAAAACTAAAACTGAACTGTTTACAAAGTAAACAAAAACAGAATACTGGACGACAGCAAAGACTTACTGTGGAGCAAAGACTTACTGTGGAGCAAAGACGACATCCACAATGTACATCCGAACATGACATGACAATCAACAATGTCCCCACTAAGGATAAAAACAACCAAAATATTCTTGATTGCTAAAACAAAGTAGATGCGGGAAATATCGCTCAAAGACATGAAACTGCTACAGGAAAACACCAAAAAAAGAGAAAAAGCCACCAAAATAGGAGCGCAAGACAAGAACTAAAACACTGCACACAGGAAAACAGCAAAAAACTCCAAATAAGTCAAGGTGTGATGTGACAGGTCGTGACAGTACACCTACTTTGAGACAAGAGCTATATTGATAAATAGTTGGTTATGGTTTAAAGTCATATCCAACAATTGCGACAACGACTTTTTACTGTCAATTGCTGGTGGTGTGCCTCCGGATTTTTTCAACATAAAAAATGTGCCTTGGCTCAAAAAAGGTTGAAAAACACTGTTTTACACAACATGTAATGGTGGTTCGTTGGTCAAAATGTTGCAAAGATGATGCTTTGCAGACCATTTTCAAGTCGCTTTCTGACCGTCTCTTCATGGTGCGCTGTTTTGAGGGCGGTATTGTTTACATGCCTCCACTTCGACAGCGTCTTCTCCCCGACATCTTTGTTGTAGTATTTAGTGCTTCCTTAGCGAGTCTACTGAAAAATATAAGTTAGAACTAAACGCTATTTTATATTAGAAATGGCAACATCGGAGGATGCATGTGCATGTACGAGCCACTCTGCCTCACAACAAGAGGATAGAGGAAATGAAGGATTATTATTGATTACAGTGCGGACTCGCGCAAAGCACTTTGGGTAAATTTCTACCAGGTATACGTCACAATTGGGCCAAATTTTGGCACATGTATGAAGGAAGGCAAGATTGTTTTATAAATGGTTTGATTTCACATTGTCGAGACTTATGCAGATCCCAAATACACAGAAATAGTTACCAATAGGTACAAAAAGCTGTTTTTTCCTAATAGGTCCCCTTTAAAAAAATAGTTGTAAACCAAGAGTGGGATGCTACGACCATACTTGCCAACCCTCCCGAAATTCAGCGCCTCTCCCAAAAACCTCCCGGGACACATTTTCTCCCGAAATTCGGGCGGACCTGGAGGCCACGCCCCCTCCAGCGAGGGTCTGCATGGAGCAATGTTGTTGTAATATATTGAGTTGGAGGCAATAAACAGGCGAGGGGATGAAGTACGTCTCTTTACTGTAGACTTCAGAACAGACTCACACACTTGACGTCAGGTGCGCAACACCACGTAAATCGTTGGCCAACCAAAAAGTAACCCCAGTACGCTATAGCCAACATTCACCAGGAGATGGCAACAGACAACCATAGATCACTCTATTACATTCCGATCACTCTATTATATTCCAGTCTCTCCATGTTTTCTCGCCATGGTAACATGTGATCCACATGCGCTGTGCGCTGTCTCTGTCCCTCCTGATATATATATATATAAATATATATATATATATATATATATATATATATATATATATATATATATATATATATATATATATATATGTATAAGAAAATACTTCACTTTCAGTGAATTCTAGCTATATATATATATATATATATTTATTTTACTGTATATATATATATATATATATATATCATATATATATATTTTTTATATATATTTATATTGTATATATATATGAAATACTTGACTTGGTGAATTCTAGCTGTAAATATACTCCTCCCCTCTTAGCCACGCCCCCAACCACGCCGCCGCCCCACCCCCGACCACGACCCCCCACCCATATCCGCCGCCGATATCCGATATTCCGATATTGTCCAACTCTTTAATTACCGATACCGATATCAACCGATACCGATATCAACCGATATATGCAGTCGTGGAGTTAACACATTATTATGCCTAATTTGGACAACCAGGTATGGTGAAGATAAGGTACTTTTTTTTTTTAATTAATAAAATAAGATAAATTAAAAACATTTTCTTGAATAAAAAAGAAAGTAAAACAATATAAAAACAGTTACACAGAAACTAGTAATTAATGAAAATTAGTAAAATTAACTGTTAAAGGTTAGTACTATTAGTGGACCAGCAGCACGCACAATCATGTGTGCTTACGGACTGTATCCCTTGCAGACTGTATTGATATATATTGATATATAATGTAGGAACCAGAATATTAATAACAAAAAGAAACAACCCTTTTGTGTGAATGAGTGGGGGAGGGAGGTTTTTTGGGTTGGTGCACTAATTGTAAGTGTATCTTGTGTTTTTTATGTTGATTTAATAAAAATAAAAATAAATAATTAAAAAAAAATAAATAAAAACGATACCGATAATTAAAAAAACGAAGCCGGTTACATTTTAACGCATTTATCGGCCAATAATATCGGCAGGCCGATATTATCGGTCATCTCTAATTAAAACCATTTTTTTAATAGAAATAAACACTAATAATAATGAAGTGAATTATATTTCTATAGTGCTTTTTCTATAGTGACTCAAAGCGCTTTACATAGTGAAACCCAATATCTAAGTTACATTTAAACCAGTGTGGGTGCAGGTGGGTAAAGTGTCTTGCCCAAGGACACAACGGCAGTGACTATGATGGCGGAAGCGGGGATCGAACCTGCAACCCTCAAGTTGCTGGCGCGGATACTCTACCAACTAAGCTATACATATATGAAATTTACTGTGGTTGTTACAGCATTTTTCTCTAAATGAAAAAAACAGTACTTTTTTTTACTGTAATAACCTGTGGTGTCGTTTTGGCATTTACAGTAATACACCGAAAAATCTACAGTTGTTGATTTGCGGTAAAAAACAACAAAAAAAACAAACAAAAACTGGCAACTCAGGTGCCAAAATGTTACTGTAAAATTGCAGTTCCTTTTATTTACAGTAAAAAACAAATGTAAATTCTACAGGAAAATTCTGGCAACTGAGCTGCCTTTTTTAAACCATAAAAACAGCAGTACTGTTTTTCCATTTACAGTAATATACACACAATTTGGAAGTGAAATTATTGCAACTTACCATCCTTTTTTTACATTCGAGTTTAAAAAAAATCTACTAATAAAATGCATTAAAAAATTGTGTAATAATAGTATTCACTTTGAGAAGCGGCCCTCTGGGGCCAAATATAACTGCGATGTGGCCCTCAGTGAAAACGACTTTGACACCTCTGACTTAGCATGATGTCCAATAGGGGTGTTCAGAGTGCAGCCCGGGGGCCGTTTGCCACCCACATCTAATTTTTTTTATTGTCCCACAGCACGTTCTAAAAAGAAATCAAACATTAATAAACAGGAAAAGTGCCGGGCCCTATTTCTCAGAAGTAATAAAGTCTTATATCCAGGCGGTGATTCAGATTAGACCATAAATGTTAACATGTCACGTGTGGGGGGGTCGCATCTTTCTGCGGGGTTCGTTCTCCCCGGATGCAGACGGACCACTCCGGACAAGACGTGCAGGTAAGGACATGATTTATTCCTCTTAAATCATAACGCGTACCAAAAATAGAAAACAAGCAAAAGGAAAACGTGCCGATCGCACGGGAAGCTAAGGTAAACAACTGGCACAGGAATCATAGACTATAAAACAAGAACTACCAACGTACATGACTGTTGCATACAGCAAACAATGAAGCCAGACTGAGCGTGGCGAGAAAGGTGAAAAAATAGCTCTCTGATTAGTGCATACTTGCCAACCTTGAGACCTCTGATTTTGGGAGGTGGGGTGTGGGTGGGGGGTCGTGGTCGGGGGTGGGGCGGGGGCGTGGTTGGGGGCGTGGTTAAGAGGGGAGGAGTATATTTACAGCTACAATTCACCAAGTCAAGTATTTCATATATATATATATATATACATATATATATATATATATATATATATATATATATAAGAAATACTTGACTTTCAGTCAATTCTAGTTTTATATATATATATATATATATATATATATATATATATATATATATATATATATATATATATATATATATATATATATATATAAGAGAAATACTTGAATTTCAGTGTTAATTTATTTACACATATACACACACATAACACTCATCTACTCATTGTTGAGTTAAGGGTTGAATTGTCCATCCTTGTTCTATTCTCTGTCACTATTTTTCTAACCATGCTGAACACCCTCTCTGATGATGCATTCTGCTTCGTCTCCTTGTTGTGTGTGCAGTTGTGCACTGCACTCTCTAAAAGCCCTAGATGTTATTGTCACATATGCATGTACAGTAGATGGCAGTATTGTCCTGTTTAAGAGTGTCACAACATTGCTGTTTACAGCAGACGAACTGCTTTACGGTAGACGAAAACGTGACTGTTGTTGTTGTGTGTTGTTACCGCGCTGGGAGGACGTTAATGAAACTGCCTAACAATAAACCCACATAAGAAACCAAGAACTCGCCCTCGATCATTCTACAGTTATAACGTGATTGGGCAGGCACGCTGTTTATATTGTGGGAAAGCGGACGTGAAAACAGGCTGTCGACACGTAATTCAGGTCCGCATGGAGCTGGAGGGGGCGTGGCCTCCAGCTCGGCCTGAATTTCGGGAGAAAAATTGTCCCGGGAGGTTTTCGGGAGAGGCGCTGAAGTTCGGGAGTCTCCCGGAAAATCCGGGAGGGTTGGCAAGTATGGATTAGTGGTCGACAACAGGTGAGCGTGCCGACCACTAACCAGAGGCAAGTGAACCCAATTATTCCCCATGGAAACTAAAACAAACCCAGAGGTGCACAAACAGGAACTAAGGGAGTCCAAAACTAACAGAAAATAACAAAACATGATCCGGGCCACGGATCATGACAAAACAGTTGTTATTTATTTCGGATAGCTAATGAAAGTTTGATGAAATTCCACCCATAACTTTTTGAGTCATCGATGGCGGAACTAAATAATTTTGAAGGCTCTTGTCAGTCTCCATTTTTCTTGTCTCTATGGGTGGAGGCGGGGCTCCTAGCATGTACACACACAGAACTTGAAGCTCGTAATGCAAACGTAAGGTAACTTAATAGTAATGATCCGGATCAGCTATAAAATGCAATGACTTATTCCTTTTCGGCATTTCCTGAAACTTTAATGAAAACCGACCTCCACTTTTTTAAGGGATCTACAACGTATTGATAGAAACACTCTTTCTTCGGTTGCGCAGCCTCCGAAGCAGAACCTCCAGGTTCTGTAACAGCTTTTTCCCTCAGGCCGTAAGACTCTTGAACGCATCATAATTAAATTATCCTCTCAACTCCCCCCAAAATGGATTAACTCGCTGGAATAAAAAAGACAATATAACATACATCCATAAACATGGACGCATGTGGAAAAAGTGCAATATATTTATCTGTACAGTAATCTATTTATTTATTTATATACTGTATATTTATATATATTTATTTATTTTATATATATACAGTATATTTATATATTATTTATATATATATATATTTATTTATTTATACATGCACCTTATTGCTTTTTTATTCTGCACTACCATGAGCTTATGTAACGACATTTCGTTCTTATCTGTGCTGTAAAGTTCACATTTGAATGACAATAAAAAGGAAGTCTAAGTCTATGTCTAAGTCTAAGTCTTCTTGTTGGTCATCCAGTGTCTTTGTCTCTGCTGGGCACACACACACAAACGTAAACGTAACTAAAAGCAGTAAAAAGTGATCCGAATCAGGCCCAAAACCTAATTTGTTGTTCCTTATCCTATTATGTAAATCTTCCCATAACTTTTTGAGTTATTTTGCTAGATAACTAGCTACATTGCCAACTAACTAGCTAACTAACTGACAAACTAACAGCAACAATTACCTATGCCGAAAAAAAATAAAGCCTCTTGACTGTCTCCACTATTGTTGTAAGTGAAAGTAGAGCCGCTTGCTTTTTTTTAAACATGCCTCAAAACAGCAGCTTGGAATTTGGGGTTGAGGTGGGCGGGGTTGGGGGGTTGGGGTTTAAGTTTGGGGGGGGGGGGGGGAAGGGTAGCGGGGGTGTATATTGTAGCGTCCCGGAAGAGTTAGTGCTGCAAGGGGTTGTGGGTATTTGTTCTGTTGTGTTTATGTTGTGTCACGGTGCGGATGTTCTCCCGAAATGTGTTTGTCATTCTTGTTTGGTGTGGGTTCACAGTATGGCGCATATTTGTAACAGTGTTAAAGTTGTTTATACGGCCACTCTCAGTGTGACCTGTATGGCTGTTGACCAGGTGTGCCTTGCATTCACTTGTGTGTGTGAAAAGCCGTAGATATTATGTGATTGGGCCGGCACGTAAAGGCAGTGCCTTTGAGGTTTACTGGCGCTCTGCACTTCTCCCTATGTCCGTGTACACAGCGGCGTTTAAAAAAGTCATACATTTTACTTTTTGAAACCGATACCGATAATTTTGAAACCGATACCGATAATTTCCGATATTACATTTTAAAGCATTTATCGGCCGATAATATCTACTTGGAACATGAACATAAGGTAATGTTGTAGAAATGATCCGGATCAGCCCTAAAATGTAATATTTTCCCTGAAAGTTAGATTAAAATGTATCCCTAACAAAACCTCAGGGCGGAGGTAATCAGAGTACATTTAAAAAAGTAATCAATTATAGTTACTAGCTACTTTACCAAAAAAATTACTGAATTACTCTTTAATAAATACAATTAATACCTAGGGAAAGTAATGAATGTGTTACTTTAAAAAAAGGCAAATGTCTGGATTGTGCAGCTGAGATGTTTCATGAAAGCAGAGTGTGCGTGCATTTAAAAGATGGTACCTGTTGCCAAGTGATGTGTGAGGTCTGCAAGAGGTCAGAGCTGCATTTTAGCTCAGCTGTGTTTGTTAGCTTAGCAGCAGCGGTTTTCCAGCAGTTATGGCAGCTCTGTTTAACCTTTTCACTGGATTGTATTAGCGCTAGTTAATACAGAGATTGAATGCGCTTCGATGGTTGTAGTCTCCTTATCCTTGTCCTTGTCACTTCAGTTATTGATTTGTAGTTAATTATTCCCTCATTATGGTAGTATGAGTGTGTGCATGTCTGTGTGTGTACTTAGCCTACAATGTAGGCTACTACGCAGGCTAAGTACACAACATGTAGGCCTTACATTGATTTCTCTACAGAATCTCCTCTCTGGTCAACAAAAGCACCATGAAGATTCTAGCGGGAACTCTCATTTAACCCTTTTTTGATTACGCATGCACCTCCTGGTACCCCAGCACCTCTAAAACCCTCAAATCTAGACTCCAAACATCCCAGAGTCAGGTTACTTCGAGACCTCCACCCAAGATCACACCTCACTCCAACCCACTTCTCCAAAGTGGGCTGGCTCAGGGTGGAGGACAGAGTAAAACAACTTGCACTGAGCCGAGTCTATAAAATCCGCTCCACCTCCCTGATACCGAAGTACATGTCAAACTACTTCCATAACGTACATGACCGCCATAACCACAACACCAGGGGGAGCTCCACAAACCATGTTAAACCCAGATTTCGATCTAACAAAGGTCTTAACTCATTCTCCTTCTATGCCACATCAATATGGAATGCACTCCCAACAGGTTTAAAAGAAAGTGCATCTCTATCCTCCTTCAAAACCCCACTAAAAGAACACCTCCAGTCAACTACAACCCTAGCCTAACCCCTTCCCCCCACCACATCCCACCTCCCCGGATTGTAAATAATCAAATGTAAATAATCAAATGTATATTCTTGTTCTTATGCTTTCTGAGCTCACTATGTTCACAGCTCGCTGTACATATCCTACCAAGTCAGACCTACACTGCTACAATGTCCATATCTCAGATGATATAATTGTTGATGACTGAAGTGCTGATATCAACCAAACCTACCCCCCCCCCCCCCCCCCCCCGCCCCAACCTCCTCCACATCCAACCCCCCGGATTGTAAACAATGTAAATAATTCAATGTATATACCGTATTTTTCGGACTATAAGTCGCAGTTTTTTTCATAGTTTGGCCGGGCTCCAGTGCAATTTATATATGTTTTTTTCCTTTTTTACTATGCATTATTGGCAGGTGCGACTTATACTCCGGTGCGACTTATACTCCGAAAAATACGGTACTCTGATGATTAACTTGTGTGATGACTGTACTATGCTGATAGTATATATTTGTACCATTAAAGGGGAACATTATCACCAGACCTATGTAAGCGTCAATATATACCTTGATGTTGCAGAAAAAAGACCACATATTTTTTTAACCGATTTCCGAACTCTAAATGGGTGAATTTTGGCGAATTAAACGCCTTTCTAATATTCGCTCTCGGAGCGATGACGTCACAACGTGGCGTCACATCAGGAAGCAATCCGCCATTTTCTCAAACACCGAGTCAAATCAGCTCTGTTATTTTCCGTTTTTTCGACTGTTTTCCGTACCTTGGAGACATCATGCCTCGTCGGTGTGTTGTCGGAGGGTGTAACAACACGAACGGGGACGGATTCAAGTTGCACCAGTGGCCCAAAGATGCGAAAGTGGCAAGAAATTGGACGTTTGTTTCGCACACTTTACCAACGAAAGCTATGCTACGACAGAGATGGCAAGAATGTGTGGATATCCTGCCACACTCAAAGCAGATGCATTTCCAACGATAAAGTCAAATAAATCTTCCGCCAGACCCCCATTGAATCTGCCGGAGTGTGTGATTAATTCAGGGACAAAGGACCTCGGTAGCACGGCAAGCAATGGCGGAAGTTTGTTCCCGCAGAAGAGCGAGCTAAACCCCCTGGATGTCTTGGCTCACACCGTCCCTTATGCCACCGAAGATGATCAAGAGAAGAATATCGACCCTAGCTTCCCTGGCCTGCTGACATGAGGGTATGTCTACAGAATATATTAATTGATGAAAATAGGGCTGTCTGCACTCTCAAAGTGCATGTTGTTGCCAAATGTATTTCATATGCTGTAAACCTAGTTCATAGTTGTTAGTTTCCTTTAATGCCAAACAAACACATACCAATCGTTGGTTAGAAGGCGATCGCCGAATTCGTCCTCGCTTTCTCCCGTGTCGCTGGCTGTCGTGTCGTTTTCGTCGGTTTCGCTTGCATACGGTTCAAACCGATATGGCTCAATAGCTTCAGTTTCTTCTTCAATTTCGTTTTCGCTACCTGCCTCCACACTACAACCATCCGTTTCAATACATTCGTAATCTGTTGAATCGCTTAAGCCGCTGAAATCCGAGTCTGAATCTGAGCTAATGTCGCTATAGCGTGCTGTTCTTTCCGCCATGTTTGTTTGTGTTGGCTTCACTATGTGACGTCACAGGAAAATGGACGAGTGGTTAAAATCAGGCACTTTGAAGCTTATTTTAGGGATATTGCGTGATGGGTAAAATTTTGAAAAAAAACTTCGAAAAATATAATAAGCCACTGGGAACTGATTTTTAATGGTTTTAATAATTCTGAAATTGTGATAATGTTCCCCTTTAATTGAATAACGTGGACCCCGACTTAAAAAAGTTGAAAAACTTATTGGGGTTTTACCATTTAGTGGACAATTGTACGGAATATGTACTGTACTGTGCAATCTACTAATAGAAGTCTCAATCAAAAAAACACGTTTGCTGTGGGATGTTGCCGCTTCCCATTTAATGTCAAGTTAATTTTCATGTGGTGCTGGTCTTTGCTCGCGTTAGTAAAACATTACTTCCTGCATTGAACTTGCTGTGCTTCTGACGCGGTCTTGTTGACATACAACCACATCAAAAGTAGCGTGCCACCAGTGACGTGCGGTCACTGGAGGCAGGTGAGGCCCTGCCTCACCTGCCATCATGGAAAGAAAAAAAATGTAAAAAGAAAAAAAATTAATTAAATTGTTATATGTATTCAGTGATTATACTATAAAGTTATTTTCCATTTAACTTCACCAGTTTTAGATTATTTTTATTCAAAATCGCTGAATTTTCACATTTGCCGTTCAAATACTGAGAAGAGACTTGCGGTGATCAGCAGCCAGTTGAGGCACGTCACTGAGTTGTGCCTCACCATGGATTGCGCAATGACTCGGCTAACTGCTGGCCTGCTGTGCAGTGAGACCGTATTGCTATATGAATTATATTATACATTTCCATAGTTTAGTTAGCTGAGGTATATAATGTACAGTGTATTTTGTCAACAACTGTATGTGTGTAACGTATTTCTTGTGCTGAGCAATCATAAAACTGCTGCGAAGACGCACTGTGTGAGGCTCGCAGTAATCCTGCCTCCTGGTGCCGGTTAATGCACTCCCGCCGCAGAATGCACCCCCCGATGGGAGCGCCACACCAACCAAAGCCCACACCCAAACCCTCCACGTGCAAGACCGAATCCACCCAAAAAAAGTAACTTAACAAGAAGCCAAAAAATGCAAAAACAACAATGCTCGTGCCGGAGGAGCCATGAACGATTGCAGGGACACAACATTTGGTACACCTGCAGACTGCAGCACGGATTTCATATTTCATTAATTCAAAACTCCTCCACACGAACACCACTGTTCCCGCACTTATAAGTAAAGGTAAGACCATAATAACGTTTTTTTTAATTAAATGTGCTTTTCTGTGTGCTACAGTTTGTATGTGTAAAGTTAAAGTTTAGTTAAAGTACCAATGATTGTCACACACACACTAGGTGTGGTGAAATTTGTCCTCTGCATTTGACCCATCCCCTTGTTCACCCCCTGGGAGGTGAGGGGAGCAGTGGGCAGCAGCGGCGCCGCGCCCGGGAATAATTTTTGGTGATTTAACCCCCAATTCCAAGCCTAGATGATGAGTGCCAAGCAGGGAAGAATGCTGGTATGAGCTTTTAAACATAACCCGTTAACTGCTGCCAATCAAATGGTGAATAAGATACTCTTTAGGGTTCATATGTTTGTAAATCTGACTGTGATGAAGTCAGTGCCTCACCAGCCATGAACCTCACCGCACGTCACTGCGTGCCACGTTACATCAAACACATCGGTAAGGGCGTGGTAACTAATGTAAAAGTCATTAGATTACTCGTTACTAGTAAAAGTAACGGCATGAGTAACAGTGTTTTCCTAAGATTAGAGGTAATACATGTACTTTATTTATATTGTGATGAAAATTAAGACATATTGGATTAGTTAAAGCCTGTTTAAAAGATGTGAAATATCAAAATGGCCCACGCATCCTCTGATTTTTTTTATTTAGTATTGTTAGTGGAAAAAAACATGTATTTGCCGACCAATATTTTAAACTGTCAAAAAGTATCTGGCATGTATGCCTCCATTGTGTTGTGCCTTGCACTTTCAGTATCACTTTAACAGTAGCCCTTTGTTGCACCCTGTGGGAAATTGTCATTTATCAGGAATATTCGGCCAAAAGGAATCTTTGTAGGCGACACAAAGAACACACGGTTCTGTAGTTGCAGCAGAAGTAAACACCTTTACATGCCAAAATTGGCTTCTTTCACCTGGTCCAGTTTCTTTATCGTCTCCTCCAGATGTTGGACTCTGGCCTGCAGAGTGTCCGTCTGCCGTCTCCTGGCTGTGATTTCCTTCTCCATGTCCAAGGCCGCTCGAAGGCCTGAGAATGGAGGAAGGAAACCAAAAAAATAAAAACGAGGGCAGAGATGCAGGAAGACACTCCTAACAGTAATGAACTTCTTTCTCAGTACGGTACTCGTTTCATGCACACTTAATCGGAACAAACTGGACGGATGTGTCTTTGTGTCATTAAATCTGAGATTTAGATCTAACCGTAGCAGTCAGCTCCTTCCAGCGTCCTCAGGGTGCTCTTGACCCGGTCCAGTTCAGTCTGGACTCTGTCCATCCGGCCCTGGAGCCTCAGCACGATGCCCTTGTGCTCCTCACTTGCGCAGCTGTGGAGCTGTTGCAGCTCTCTGTGCGCCTCTGAACAGGCGCCCACAAAAACACACACAAATGATGTACAAAGGGGTTACCACATAGAGCAACACAACAGATCGGACTCTTGTCATATATCATAATGTAAATAATGCATGTTTTGTTTGATAGTAGAGGTGTCCCGATCAATTATTGATATCGGATTATATCGGATTGCAGTCCTGCACAGTGTTTACTTGTGCAAAGCCAGTTAACATCTAAATGTTATCCAATAAGCACACAAGATTGCTCTTTTTTGTATTTTAGTCAAGTCATTTACAAAAGGTAAACATGCTAGACTACAGGTTACTAGGAGCTAGCTGCTACACAACAGCTAAGCACACAATAGCACACGAGCTAGAAATCAAAATAAGTGTCCACAATTGAGCAAGATTAAAACAGCACATTTGTCGATATAAGTATCAAATAATTATAGTTACATATTACTTAGACATACTGAGAGTATTAGAAAGTATCCAGTAACAAACGTGTCCGCATCGTTCAACTTACTCTGTCATGTGCAACTCATACTGACTGGTATACACAAGGTATAGAAATGATATCAATAGAAAAAACAGCATTTAGTTTAGATAATAATGAGTCATATATTGCAATATGGGATCCATTATTTATATGTGTTTTAACTATTAAATGAACCTAAAATATGACTTATTTTGTCTTTGTGGAAAATATTGGACACAATGTGTTGTCAAGCTTATGAGATGCGATGCAAGTGTAAGCCACATTGTTCATTTTTTACATGTTTTTATTTTATTTATTATAAATGGCTGTGATGATAATGTAAATTAGGGATTTCTCATCACTGCTATGTTGGAATTCTTATTAACATTGATACTGTTGTTGGTATTATTCATTTTTGTTTGACTACTTTTGGATTGTTTTGTGTCATGTTTGTGTGTCCTCAATTGCTCTGTTGATTGCTATTCTGAATGTTGCTGGGTCGGGTTTGGTTTTGGAATTAGGATTGTATTATTATTGTATTATTGTGCATTATTTTGTTGGACTGATTTAATTTTTAAAAATTGTTTTAAATTTAAAAATAAAATAAAATAAGTGTCCATAATTGAGCGAGATTAAAACAGGACATTTGTGAATATAAAGAAGTATCAAATCATTATGGTTACATTTTACTTAGACATACAAAGAGCATATTAGAAAGTATCCAGTAACAAACGTGTCCGCATCGTTCAACTTATTCTGTCATGTGCTTAACTTAATAAATTGCGGCCACTTGGTGTTGCCAAAAAGCAATTACCACTCCACTTCAAATTAAAGACAGCATAAGTGAGTTCCAGGCGGATAATAACAAATAGGTTAGTGTTTTTCATAGTTCTCTTTTTGACTGATTTCACTTCATCAATAATTTTCTAGCATTCCACACGACATAATTTAAAAAAGTATATATGATTCGTCCTGATATGGTATCGGATCGATATCTCTATAACTGCATTCTGATTAGGTGTGAAAGCACACTTTGGACAAAAGAACTGGGACAAGTAACTAGCTATGTTCTAAATACAAAAGCAGTGTTTATTTACTTAAAGTGCAAAGAGGACGATAATTGTTATTGCCTCTGTATTAAAAATCATAATATGTAACAGGGTTTTTCCTGGTTTAAATTGAGGCAGAGATGGTCAAATCCTGACCATGCGCCAGAATTTTAATGCAAATTATTATTTATTTTTTTCAATCTACAGTAATATGCTGTAAAGAACACCGTAATATGTATTGTCATTTTTTTTTTTTTTTTGATGGGTAGTTTGCTGTAAAATCATAAGTGATGCAGATATTTAAGTATTTATTTTTATTTAGACAAAAAATGTTTGGAACGTATGATAATATACTGTAATATTTGTTGCAATGATGGATACTATTAAAGTTTAAAAGGCATGCAATTTCAAGCAGTACATTTTTTCTGTCAAAATGAAAAAAAATCCATTACATTTAGCGAGAACATTTTTAAGTACCGTATTTTTTGGACTCTAGGTCGCAGTTTTTTTCATAGTTTATGAAAGTTGCATAATGTTTTTTTCCTTCTTTATTATGCATTTTCGGCAGGTGCGACTTATACTCCGGTGCGACTTATACTCTGAAAAATACGGTACTAAGTATTACAAAATTAACATGATATAATAACATGTTAGTTTTGTAATAATGATCTGAAGAAAAGAAAAATTTAGCTCTAGCTTTAATATTTCATTACTAGTATTTTGCACATCACAGCAACAGAACCAATGTTGTAAAAGCAGTATGGAAAACAACGGTGTGATTACACATCAGTTTAACAGCTGTGTTGCACAACAAATACTCAGTGGCCTAGTGGTTAGAGTGTCCGCCCTGAGATTGGTAGGTTGTGAGTTCAAACCCCGGCCGAGTCATACCAAAGACTATAAAAATGGGACCCATTACCTTTCTGCTTGGCACTCAGCATCAAGGGTTGAAATTGGGGGTTAAATCACCAAAAATTATTCCCGTTGCTGCTCACTGCTCCCCTCACCTCCCAGGGGGTGATCAAGGGTGATGGGTCAAATGCAGAGGACACATTTCACCAAACCTAGTGTGTGTGTGACAATCATTGGTACTTTAAATATTTAAGTTAACTTAACTTAAATATTTTAAAGTGCATACAGAGGTAGCTGCTGGATGCTGACCACTCATCATACTTCAAATGTTAAATTATTGTCAAATTATATGTCAGGGGGTTGCCTCTTGCCACAGTTGTAAAGGCCAATGTTTTTAATTAGAGACCCTGTGTTTTTTTTTAAATCTTTCGTAGACCACACACTTCACACCTTGCTCCTGATGGCTGCTGTTTAGCGCCTTGCATGGCAGCTCCCGCCATCAGTGTGTGAATGTGTGTGTGAATGGGTAAATGTGGAAATACTGTCAAAGCGCTTTGAGTACCTTGAAGGTAGAAAAGCGCTATACAAGTATAACCCATTTATCATTTATTAATTATTTACCACGCACCTGACAGGAAGTGAAAGTGAAGAAAGCGTGCAGAAATCAAAGCCGATAACCACAAAGGTTGAGTGTGGAGGGGGCGTGGTCGGCGCGCCTCCTGCAGGAATGGGGTGTGTATGGACCGGCCTCGAAGCACAGCTGACAGGTGATTGGATTACCCAGCTGGGGCTGATCATCCAATCACCTGCCATGCTTATCAGCAGCGGCCGGGCCGACACACGATGATGGAGTTGGAGTTTGAGCCAGACGACACACACCCATGCGCCCGAGACCACGCCGCAAGAGGGAGAGCAGCCGAAAGACTGAAAAGTTGCTGAACAGAGTGCTGACCTGGCGCGTGTGCGCACAATAAAGATATTATTGAACCTGACTACCGGGCTCTCAAGAAGGTCTGTCGCGATCAGGGGAACCCACAAGAGGGCAACCTCTACATTGAGAAACCTACTAGTGATGGCGAGCAGGCGCCTGTGCTGCACCTCCAGCTGGGCGGCGAGTTGCTGCTTCTCCGGGTCCTCCGCCTCAACACGCTGAGAGTCTGCAGCCAGGTGGATCTAACGAGAACAGAAGAGAGAGTGACAATGAGCTTGCAGTGAGGAGGTCCTCTCCTGCTTGTGCTGCTGAGGACGACCTTCTCCCCGCGGAGGGAACCTTCCCACACTGTCTCAATGAGATGATGGTTTGCAAAGATAATAATGCTCACTTTTTATTGACACAAAATACCTGCATTGCTTCTTGGGAATTCTCCTCCTCGGTCACATCTTGCTCTCCTCCTGGGGCCTGCACCTCCTCCAGTGGGCCTTCTTCACTGACCTGATGTAGGGATCTCCTGCAAAAAAAGGTTTAAAATGACTCCTTAGAGGTTGAAGTTCACACAAACATAATATTCATCTGTACGTTTCATACATCAGAAGGTCCAGTGTGGTGCTGATGCGAGCGCCGCTCTCTTTGGATGAGCGCAGTTTGTGGTTCAGCATCGCCACCTCCTGGCCAAGGCTTGCAATTAAGGGCGCCGTTCTAAAAAAAGCAATTGACTCTGCAGGTTTTTGCTCATGTGTCAGGAATAAAACATGATGTTTCCCCATCACTGCATTTAATATACATTACAGGCCAAAAGTTTGGACACAGCTTCTCATTCAATGTGTTTTCTTTATTTTCATGACTATTTACATTGTAGATTGTCACTGAAGGCATCAAAACTATGAATGAACACATGTGGAGTTATGTACAAAAAAAGGGGAAATAACTGAAAACATGTTTTATATTCTAGTTTTTTCAAAATAGCCACCCTTTGCTCTGATTACTGTTTTGCACACACTTGGCATTTTCTCGATGAGCTTCAAGCACACCTGTGAAGTGAAAACCTTTTCAGGTGAAGCTCATCGAGACAATGCCAAGAGTGTGCGAAAAAGTAATCAGAGCAAAGGGTGGCTATTTTGAAGAAACTAGAATATAAAACATGTTTTCAGTTATTTCACCTTTTTTTGTTAAGTACATTAACTCCATGAATGTGTTCATTCATAGTTTTGATGCCTTCGGTGACAATCTGCAATGTAAATAGTCATGAAAATTAAATCTAGTGGAAATAGATAGAATATATGAAACTAAATTCTTGGGAATAATAATTGATCATAAATTATGTTGGAAAGCGCATATTGAATATATAAAGGGAAAAATATCCAAATCCATTGCTATTCTTTATAAAGTAAGACACATGCTGAATAAGACATGTCTGCAAATGTTATATTATTCTTTTATTTTTCCATATTCAACATATTGTGTTGAAGTTTGGGGAAATGTTCATAAAACAAACATAGACCCAATAATTAAACGTCAAAAAAGGGTCACTGTTTTGCACACACTTGGCATTCTCTCGATGAGCTTCAAGCACACCTGTGAAGTGAAAACCATTTCAGGTGACTACCTCTTGAAGCTCATCGAGAGAATGCCAAGAGTGTGCGAAAAAGTAATCAGAGCAAAGGGTGGCTATTTTGAAGAAACTAGAATATAAAACATGTTTTCAGTTATTTCACCTTTTTTTGTTAAGTACATTAACTCCATGAATGTGTTCATTCATAGTTTTGATGCCTTCAGTGACAATCTGCAATGTAAATAGTCATGAAAATTAAATCTAGTGGAAATTGATAGAGTATATGAAACTAAATTCTTGGGAATAATAATTGATCATAAATTATGTTGGAAAGCGCATATTGAATAAATAAAGGGAAAAATATCCAAATCCATTGCTATTCTTTATAAAGTAAGACACATGCTGAATAAGAAATGTCTGCATATGTTATATTATTCTTTTATTTTTCCATATTTAACATATTGTGTTGAAGTTTGGGGAAATGTTCATAAAACAAACATAGACCCAATAATTAAACTTCAAAAAAGGGTCATTAGAATAATACACAAAGCGTGCTACTATGAACATACCAATCCATTATTTATAAGTTCTAATGTGTTAAAATTTTCAGATATTGTCTTTTTAAAAACAATGGAAATGATGTTTCGAGTAAAGAACAACAGCCTTCCAGCTTGTATTCTTAGGTATTTCAGTTGAGAGGAGAAAACTATCATTTACGGGGGATAATGACTTTTGAAATAGGTAAAGTAAGAACGAATATAAAATACAAATGTATTTCAGTTTTAGGAGGGAAATGGTGGAACAAGCTCAGTGAGGAGTTGAAGACATGTAGTTCTTTGTTAAGGTTTAAGAAAACCTTGAAAGGTGAAATAATTGAAAATTATAAAATATAGTGACAATTACTTTCATCCCATTGATTTTTTTTAACGTTGATGTTCCAGGCAATCTAATTTTCAGTCAAATGTATAGGATAGGCAAATATAAGCTTTGGCTTCAGCCTATTCCCTTTTCGGTCATTCTTTTTCTTTTCTTTTCTTTTTGTGTGTAAATGTGTATGATTGTTAAATATGTCTAATCTGTACTGTTAAACTGGTCACACAAAATGGTTGATGGTTGATTATATGACCGAAATAAACTTATTTCATTTATTTATTTCAAAATAAAGAAAACCCATTGAATGAGAAGGTGTGTCCTAACTTTTGGCCTGTACTATATATATATACATTACTTTTTGTCAATCTCTCCTCCACTGCGGTCGTCACTCTTCACATGTTCTGCCAGCTGCTGTAACACAAAAAAATATGACATAGGGCATATTTCTCAGCAGGGGTCCTAATGGGCTGCAGCAGTACTCAGTTGTAATACACTTTCCCACCACTTGTGGCAGTAATGACAATATCAAACAAACAGAAGAAGTCTGGCGCTAAAGTCCTAAGGATGTTTCTTAAGTGCAAACAAGATGACTAAAGTGGTGAAGCTGTATTTGCATTTGCACTTTAATTCTATTGACAGTTTAGTTAAGAAACATTCATTAATAATTTTGTTTACTTATTTTCGCACCACATAATTGTATTTGCCATGTATTTGGTTAGTGCTTATTTTTCAAATCCGCCTGACCTAAGCCTAAGTTTTATGTGTTAAATAAACAATAATCTTTGTGATTTACAAATGGTTTCATATCATTTGACAAGGTTGTCAACTGTAAGTAGGTTATGTGTAATTATTAAATATTATTAAAATCTAGAGTAAGATTACTGATTCAGTGTTAATATTTGAGTGGGCCCGGGCCCCTCTGTAGTGGAAAAGGTGGGCGCTGAGGTCAAAAAGGTTAAGAACCTCTGACACAGGGAATCAACGAAAGTTGTACAATTCAGAATTGGACCCAGTGTTAATGTGGACAGCAGTTTTTACTTTAGTTTTAGTCATAGTCTTTTGACAAAAATGTATTTTAGTTCTAGTCATATTTTAGTCATATAAATCGATTTAACTTCAGTCTAGTTTTAGTCGACTAAATTCCTCAACATTTTAGTCGATTAAAATTACACAAAATTTTCTCGACTAAAACAAAGTGTTTTGAAACCACTTTTATTAAGGTTGTTGCAGAGCATCTTACAAACTAAATTCAGAACAAGAACTGCACTCCATGAATATGT
>NC_084567.2:8755000-8857500 GCF_033978685.3 Nerophis lumbriciformis | reverse complement strand
ATTTATGTTCCAACACATTTACCTCTCACACATTAGAAGAACATTTGTGAACTTTTGAGAGCAATCTTTAGCGCTAATTTTTATTGCTGAATGAGAGGCGATGAGAGATTATCATCACAATTTAACATCTCTACAATGTATTAGCCGCCTTTCTTATATGCAAAGGTGAGTCTGTTATGAATTCCCTTACGCTGGATGGTTAAATAATGTATAAAACCCCGTTTCCATATGAGTTGGGAAATTGTGTTAGATGTAAATATAAACGGAATACAATGATTTGCAAATCCTTTTCAACCCATATTCAATTGAATGCACTACAAAGACAACATATTTGATGTTCAAACTCATAAACTTTTTTTTTTTTTTTGCAAATAATAATTAACTCTCCTCTCTGAGCTGCCACCTTACCGTGGTAGAGGAGTTTGCGTGTCCCAATGATCCTAGGAGCTATGTTGTCCGGGGGTTTCTATGCCCCCTGGTAGGGTCTCCCAAGGCAAACTGGTCTAGGTGAGGGATCAGACAAAGAGCAGCTCGAAGACCTCGATGAAGAACACAAACAAAGGACCCAGATTTCCCTCGCCCGGACGCGGGTCACCGGGGCCCCCCTCTGGAGCCAGGCCCGGAGGTGGGGCACGATGGCGAGCGCCTGGTGGCCGGGCCTGCCCCATGGGGCCCGGCCGGGCACAGCCCGAAGAGGCAACGTGGGTCCCCCCTCCAATGGGCTCACCACCCATAGCAGGGGCCATAGAGGTCGGGTGCAATGTGAGCTGGGCGGCAGCCGAGGGCAGGGCATTTGGCGGTCCGATCCTCGGCTACATAAGCTGGCTCTTGGGACGTGGAACGTCACTTCGCTGGGGGGGAAGGAGCCTGAGCTAGTGCGTGAGGTGGAGAAGTTCCGGCTAGATATATTCGGACTCACTTCGACGCACAGCAAGGGCTCTGGAACCACTTCTCTTGAGAGGGGCTGGACTCTCTTCCACTCTGGCGTTGCCGGCAGTGAGAGGCAACGGGCTGGGGTGGCAATTCTTGTTGCCCCTCGGCTCAAAGCCTGCACGTTGGAGTTCAACCCGGTGGACGAGAGGGTAGCTTCCCTCCGCCTTCGGGTGGGGGGACGGGTCCTGACTGTTGTTTGCGTTTACGCGCCAAACGGCAGCTCAGAGTACCCACCCTTTTTGGATTCACTCGAGGGAGTACTGGAGAGTGCTCCCCCGGGTGATTCCCTCGTTCTACTGGGGGACTTCAACGCTCATGTTGGCAGCGACAGTGAAACCCGGAGAGGTGTGATTGGGAAGAATGGCCGCCCGGATCTGAACCCGAGTGGTGTTCTGTTATTGGACTTTTGTGCTCGTCACAGATTGTCGATAACAAACACCATGTTCAAACATAAGGGTGTCCATATGTGCACTTGGCACCAGGACACCCTAGGCCGCAGTTCCATGATCGACTTTGTAGTTGTATCATCGGATTTGCGGTCTCATGTTTTGGACACTCGGGTGAAGAGAGGGGCGGAGCTTTCTACCGATCACCACCTGGTGGTGAGTTGGCTGCGATGGTGGGGGAGGATGCCGGACAGACCTGGCAGGCCCAAACGCATTGTGAGGGTTTGCTGGGAACGCCTGGCAGAGTCTCCTGTCAGAGAGAGTTTCAATTCCCACCTCCGGAAGAACTTTGAACATGTCACGAGGGAGGTGCTGGACATTGAGTCCGAGTGGACAATGTTCCGTACCTCTATTGTCGAGGCGGCCGATTGGAGCTGTGGCCGCAAGGTAGTTGGTGCCTGTCGTGGCGGTAATCCTAGAACCCGTTGGTGGACGCCGGCGGTGAGGGATGCCGTCAGGCTGAAGAAGGAGTCCTATCGGGTTCTTTTGGCTCATGGGACTCCGGAGGCAGCAGACAGGTACCGACAGGCCAAGCGGTGTGCGGCTTCAGCGATTGCGGAGGCAAAAACTCGGGACATGGGAGGAGTTCGGGGAGGCCATGGAAAAAGACTTCCGGACGGCTTCGAAGCAATTCTGGACCACCATCCGCCGCTTTAGGAAGGGGAAGCAGTGCAGTGTCAACACCGTGTATGGTGGGGATGGTGCTCTGCTGACCTCGACTGCGGATGTTGTGGATCGGTGGAGGGAATACTTCGAAGACCTCCTCAATCCTACCAGCACGTCTTCCTATGAGGAAGCAGGGCCTGGGGAATCTGTGGTGGGCTCTCCTATTTCTGGGGCTGAGGTTGCCGAGGTACTTAAAAAAACTCCTCGGTGGCAAGGCCCCGGGGGTGGATGAGATCAGCCCGGAGTTCCTTAAGGCTCTGGATGTTGTGGGGCTGTCTTGGTTGACAAGACTCTGCAACATCGCGTGGACATCGGGGGCGGTACCTCTGGATTGGCAGACAGGGGTGGTGGTTCCTCTCTTTAAGAAGGGGCACCGGAGGGTGGGTTCCAACTATCGTGGGATCACACTCCTCAGCCTTCCCGGTAAGGTTTATTCAGGTGTACTGGAGAGGAGGCTACGCCGGATAGTTGAACCTCGGATTCAGGAGGAACAGTGTGGTTTTCGTCCTGGTCGTGGAACTGTGGACCAGCTCTATACTCTCGGCAGGGTCCTTGAGGGTGCATGGGAGTTTGCCCAACCAGTCTACATGTGCTTTGTGGACTTGGAGAAGGCATTCGACCGTGTACCCCGGGAAGTCCTGTGGGGAGTGCTCAGAGAGTATGGGGTAACGGACTGTCTTATTGTGGCAGTTCGCTCCCTGTATAATCAGTGTCAGAGCTTGGTCCGCATTGCCGGCAGTAAGTCGGACACGTTTCCAGTGAGGGTTGGACTCCGCCAAGGCTGCCCTTTGTCACCGATTCTGTTCATAACCTTTATGGACAGAATTTCTAGGCGCAGTCAGGGCGTTGAGGGGATCTGGTTTGGTGGCTGCAGGATTAGGTCACTGCTATTTGCAGATGATGTGGTCCTGATGGCTTCCTCGGTTCGCAGCCGAGTGTGAAGCGACTGGGATGGGAATCAGCACCTCCAAGTCCGAGTCCATGGTTCTCTCCCGGAAAAGGGTGGAGTGCCATCTCCGGGTTGGGGAGGAGATCTTGCTCCAAGTGGAGGAGTTCAAGTACCTCGGAGTCTTGTTCACGAGTGGGGGAAGAGTGGATCGTGAGATCGACAGGCGGATCGGTGCGGCGTCTTCAGTAATGCGGACGCTGTATCGATCCGTTGTGGTGAAGAAGGAGCTGAGCCGGAAGGCAAAGCTCTCGATTTACCGGTCGATCTACGTTCCCATCCTCACCTATGGTCATGAGCTTTGGGTCATGACCGAAAGGACAAAATCACGGTTACAAGCGGCCGAAATGAGTTTCCTCCGCCGAGTGGCGGGGCTCTCCCTTAGAGATAGGGTGAGAAGCTCTGTCATTCGGGGGGAGCTCAAAGTAAAGCCGCTGCTCCTCCACATCGAGAGGAGCCAGATGAGGTGGTTCGGGCATCTGGTCAGGATGCCACCCGAACGCCTCCCTAGGAAGGTGTTTCGGGCACGTCCGACCGGTAGGAGGCCACAGGGAAGACCCAGGACACGCTGGGAAGACTATCTCTCCCGGCTGGCCTGGGAATGCCTCGGGATCCCCCGGGAGGAGCTGGACGAAGTGGCTGGGGAGAGGGAAGTCTGGGCTTCCCTGCTTAAGCTGCTGCCCCCGCGACCCGACCTCGGATAAGCGGAAGAAGATGGATGGATGGATGGATGGATAATTGACTTAGAATTTCATGGCTGCAACACGTGCCAAAGTAGTTGGGAAAGGGCATGTTCGCCACTGTGTTACATGGCCTTTCCTTTTAACAACACTCAGTAAACGTTTGGGAACTGAGGAGACACATTTTTTAAGCTTCTCAGGTGGAATTCTTTCCCATTCTTGCTTGATGTACAGCTTAAGTTGTTCAACAGTCCGGGGGTCTCCGTTGTGGTATTTTAGGCTTCATAATGCGCCACACATTTTCAATGGGAGACAGGTCTGGGCTACAGGCAGGCCAGTCTAGTACCCGCACTCTTTTACTATGAAGCCACGTTGATGTAACACGTGGCTTGGCATTGTCCTGCTGAAATAAGCAGGGGCGTCCATGGTAACGTTGCTTGGATAGCAACATATGTTGCTCCAAAACCTGTATGTACCTTTCAGCATTAATGGCGCCTTCATAGATGTGTAAGTTACCCATGCCTTGGGCACTGATACACCCCCATACCATCACAGATGCTGGCTTTTCAACGTTGCGCCTATAACAATCCGGATGGTTCTTTTCCTCTTTGGTCCGGAGGACACGACGTCCACAGTTTCCAAAAACAATTTGAAATGTGGACTCGTCAGACCACAGAACACTTTTCCAATTTGTATCAGTCCATCTTAGACAAGCTCAGGCCCAGCGAAACCAACGGGGTTTCTGGGTGTTGTTGATAAACAGTTTTCGCCTTGCAAAGGAGAGTTTTAACTTGCACTTACAGATGTAGCAACCAACTGTAGTTACTGACAGTGGGTTTCTGAAGTGTTTCTGAGCCCATGTGGTGATATCCTTTACACACTGATGTCGCTTGTTAATGCAGTACAGCCTGAGGGATCGAAGGTCACGGGCTTAGCTGCTTACGTGGAGTGATTTCTCCAGATTCTCTGAACCCTTTGATGATATTACGGACCGTAGATGGTGAAATCCCTAAATTCCTTGCAATAGCTGGTTGAGAAAGGTTTTTCTTAAACTGTTCAACAATTTGCTCACGCATTTGTTGACAAAGTGGTGACCCTCGCCCCATCCTTGTTTGTGAATGACTGAGCATTTCATGGAATCTACTTTTATACCCAATCATGGCACCCACCTGTTCCCAATTTGCCTGTTCACCTGTGGGATGTTCCAAATAAGTGTTTGATGAGCATTCCTCAACTTTATCAGAATTTATTGCCACCTTTCCAAACTTCTTTGTCACGTGTTGCTGGCATCAAATTCTAAAGTTAATGATTTGCAAAAAAAAAAAGTTTATCAGTTTGAACATCAAATATGTTGTCTTTGTAGCATATTCAATTGAATATGGGTTGAAAATGATTTGCAAATCATTGTATTCCGTTTATATTTACATCCAACACAATTTCCCAACTCATATGGAAACGGGGTTTGTATGAACACATGTAAACCAAGAAGTATATTTCTATAATCTACATTACCCAGAAGGCTTAGTGCCATAGACAGGAACCGGAAGTAGTAACATTAGGAGGATGACAGTTGTGCCGTTTTAGCAATAAAGAGTTGATATATTGTTACACGTAGTTGGTTCTAGTTCGTCTACATAAGAAACAAACAAATGTTTTAACTGGACAGTTGACGTGCAAAAATGATACTGATTGGCCAAAATGTGCAGGGCAGAGGCAGTCTTCGGACAAATTTGCGACAGCATGCATAATTTGCGGGGATTAGTGGAATTTGCATGAATTAGTGCAATCCCAACTTCGCAGAGACCGATTTTAGACTTATTTTATCTTTTATTTTAACCACTGTACATGAACACGTCATTTTGATTATTTCTATTGTCGGGGGAGGTTCCAAGTAAAAACAGATTGGAGGTTAAAGGTGAACATTATCACAATTTCAGAAGGGTTAAAACCATTAAAAATCAGTTCCCAGTGGCTTATTTTATTTTTCAAAATTTTACCCATCACGCAATACCCCTAAAAAAACTTCAAAGTGCCTGATTTTAACCATCGTTATATACACCCGTCCATTTTCCTGTGACGTCACATAGTGATGCCAACACAAACAAACATGGCGCATAGAACAGCAAGCTATAGCGACATTAGCTCGGATTCAGACTCGGATTTCAGTGGCTTAAGCGATTCAACAGATTACGCATGTATTGAAACGGATGGTTGTAGTGTGGAGGCAGGTAGCGAAAACGAAATTGAAGAAGAAACTGAAGCTATTGAGCCATATCGGTTTGAACCGTATGCAAGCGAAACCGAGGAAAACGACACGACAGCCAGCGACACGGGAGAAAGCGAGGACGAATTCGGCGATCGCCTTCTAACCAACGATTGGTATGTGTTTGTTTGGCATTAAAGGAAACTAACAACTATGAACTAGGTTTACAGCATATGAAATACATTTGGCAACAACATGCACTTTGAGAGTGCAGACAGCCCAATTTTCATCAATTAATATATTCTGTAGACATACCCTCATGTCAGCAGGCCAGGGAAGCTAGGGTCAATATTCTTCTCTTGATCATCTTCGGTGGCATAAGGGACGGTGTGAGCCAAGACATCCAGGGGGTTTAGCTCGCTCGTCTGCGGGAACAAACTGCCGCCATTGCTTGCCGTGCTACCGAGGGCCTTTGTCCCTGAATTGCTCACACACTCCGGCAGATTCAATGGGGGTCTGGCGGCAGATTTCTTCGACTTTATCATTGGAAATGCATCTGCTTTGAGTGTCGCAGGATATCCACACATTCTTGCCATCTCTGTCGTAGCATAGCTTTCGTCGGTAAAGTGTGCGGAACAAACGTCCAATTTCTTGCCACTTTCGCATCTTTGGGCCACTGGTGCAACTTGAATCCGTCCCTGTTCGTGTTGTTACACCCTCCGACAACACACCGACGAGGCATGATGTCTCCAAGGTACGGAAAACAGTCGAAAAAAACGGAAAATAACAGAGCTGATTTGACTCTGTGTTTGAGAAAATGGCGGATTGCTTCCCGATGTGACGTCACGTTGTGACGTCATCGCTCCGAGAGCGAATAATAGAAAGGCGTTTAATTCGCCAAAATTCACCCATTTAAAGTTCGGAAATCGGTTAAAAAAATATATGGTCTTTTTTCTGCAACATCAAGGTATATATTGATGCTTACATAGGTCTGGTGATAATGTTCCCCTTTAACCACAATTTAAACTACACTCTTTATCGAGCTGATTTATACCTACCAAATCTGACTCTGTCTGCCTGTCAGAGGCGATGGTGCTCGAGACAGTTTTCTCGTGGGATAGCAAAGTCTGGCACAATTTCTTAATGTTTCCTTCCAGCGCCTCCACTTTCTTGTTCAGCTGCCACGTCTCATTCTGGGCTTCCTGCAGATTCTGGTCACCTGAACTTTTGATGGCTTGGAGATCCTCCAGCAAGCTAAGCATCTTTTCCATCGGATCAACCTGCCTCCTCGAATCAGTCCTCCTACAGACAAAGAACAATGTTTGTTTGTTTTTTGTTTATGATCTCTGTTCTGCAGATGTTACGGAATCAGACGAGACGTGCCTCTCCATCTGGACTTGCTGCAAACTGGTCTGCGGGCTCTCCTTGCCTTGTTTATGTGGAGCAGAGGCCTGCAGGGTCAACATAAATTATCAATCTACTTATGCGATATATGCAGTGCTTGCCTCTCTCAGCATGCACACAGTAAACTCAGTCAAAAGACGAACACAATCTTCATCTCGTGGATTCCTCTTACCTCCTTTCTAGAGGTGGGGCTGACATCTCTCTGCCCTGCTGCCTGCTGATGGGATGAATCCCACGACGGAGCATCTGCAGAAGAAGGAAACAAGTTTACAAAGCTGGAATATCAGTGTGCTTAGGTTATCGGTCATACAAATGTGTCCCTCTGTGCAGCCAAACTTCTCCAAGGTAAATTTTGTGGCATTTTCTACTTCTTCCTGAAGCTTCTGGGTTTCCTTAATGCCCCTTTCGAGCTCCTCGCTGTTTTAGAAACAAAACATTATATTTTGAATTTATTTTTCTCAAGCAAAGCAGTGACAATTGAAAAATATATAATTTTCATCTCTGGCCTTTGTTGACTAACACATTGTGAGTAACAAATACACTGTTTGCAGTCATTTCAACTTAAAATGTAAACAATTGTCTACCTCAAATCATCCAGCGCCAGGATGTTGGATCTCAGCCCAGAAGTGTCCTGGGTGGCTGGAATGCAAGTTAATTACAATAAAACAGCTAAATAACAGATTTAACGAACTAGCAAGGCAAACTAGCTAACAAGCTAAGCTAACAACATACCAGCTCCTGTCGTCCTTCGACGTTCTAAGTCCATAACGTCATGCTGGAAGTCAATGTTTTAAACAGTTATAAAAAACAGTATTATTGAAAGGTGGTGTATGTAATGTTTCTTTTCAGGTGTTGTTTAAAAATATAACTTATCGGGAAGTTAATGGCAGCTAATGGCAACGCCTGTTACAGTTCGTTACCATGGAAACCACATTATTAGCGTCTTACTCTCTCCCACGTTACACCATTCAGAGCCCAACACTTATGCCCACCTACAGTAAATTGATAGGTTGTTTACTGTTTGTCCACTTTTTTGTTCAAATGACAAACAAGAACGCGAAATCAATAAATTGGTGCGGGCTTTTCGAACAGTCTTCTTTAGAGGTTGTAGATTATGACGTCACGATTCTGTCACTGACTACACCGCCATCCTGTGTGCGGAAGTGGAACTACGTCAACCGAAATGCATCACCCTCGAGAGAATATATGGAATTATTTACATGTTTTTTTAACTATAAAGAAACCCGAATGAGTTGAATATCATGTCGTAACAGTTATTGTAAAAATGTTAATTTGGATTTTGGACTTCCTGTTTTCGTGCCGTAGTGCACGCTGGGTAATGTAGTCGACTTGCGAGTCAGCAGAAGTACAGCATAATAAAGAAGTACAGTCTTCTTTCAGGTCAGGTGCAAGCCTGGCTCAGGGAGGAGGACGTCCCTGCCATGCAGAGTCCCAACTAGTCCTTTCAACAAATTAAAAAAAATGGGGGGTTGAAGATGATGGCTTCACGATTCTGTCACTGACTACCGTCATCCTGTGTGCGAAAGTGGAACTACCTCAACCGCCAAGGTGTTTTTTTTTTAATTTTTGTTCAAGATAATGGAATTCATCACCCTCGAGATAATATATGAAATGATGTACATGTTGTTTAACTATATAGCAACCAAAAATAGTTGAATATCATGTCGTAAGAGTAATTGTAAAAATGTTAATTTGGACTTCCTGTTTTCGTGCCGTAGTGCATGCTGGGTAATGTAGTCGAATTGCGAGTCAGCGGTTGTTTTTCTCCTCTCTGGCATCGGAAACGTATAGTTGACATGTTGATTGTTATTTAACTTTTTTATTTTTTATTTAAGACCGCATAGTTTGCATTAATGTTCCTGCGTGCTTACTATTGGATGTGACTTGCCTGGACTCAGGTAAATAACTTTTCGGGAGATGACCTACTTTCTTCGTTGTCGATGACATTAGCTTGTTAGCTCAAAATGAGCAAAGTCATTACTTTTTTTTAACACTGATAACTGACTATTTGTTATTGTTCATTCCCAGTGGTGTGCATGAGCATGGATATATTTTATAATATAAGATATGTTTTGGTGGCGTTGAGGGGGTGTTTAGTGATACCTGACACCCAGCAGGTGTGGCTTAGCTCGCAGACCCTGAAGATCTGCTCCACCTCTTAGGGACACTTGAGTGTTTTTCTTCCACCCCAGTGCAGGAACCCTAAAGAATGTCATGTTAAATATGTTCTTCTCCAGGATGAGGGACCATGGAAGGCTGGACAGGTCACTTGTGAGGGAGCTGAAGTCTTGTTGCTCCGTGGAGGACAACTTTCTTCCCAGGAAGTCTGGTCTGAAGATGATGGAGTCCACTGAGGTAACCCACTGACCTACTTTTTGCTCCCAAATATTTTGTCTCATGTCTCCACTGAAACATACTCAGAACGGCGTGTCGGCCAAATGCAGAGACGCCCGAGTGGAGGAGCTGTGGGGTTTGACCAGCTTTTTTGGCTACAGCACCCAAACTTTTGCACAGGCTGTCAATCTGCTGGACAGATTTCTCACGAATGTGAAGGTAAGACCCTCACAACGTTTAAAATACCGTATATTACCAAATACTAGCCCGGGCGTTTATTTCACAAAATCGATTTTGGAGACAGGCGTTTAAAAGAAGCAGGTGGTTATTTGCACAATGTCAGGCTTGTCCCTAGTGATGGGTCCGGCAACACCGGTGCATCGGCGCATGCGTCGAGCTCATAGAGCAAAACCCTGTGTCGGTGCACGTACCGCTTTTAGAAAGTCACGTGACCGATCATGAGCCGTTTGGGTCACGTGACCGATACGCGAACTGTGTCGCACTGACGCCTGCGCGCCAAACTGTGTTTTTATAAAGAAGCGCATCTGTCAACGACATGCTGCTGCCAACAGAACCGTCGCACTTCTGTCGTTGGTCATTTCTAATTTATCGTCGTCGGAGATCATGGAACAGCCTCAGGCAAAAAGAAAGATTTCCGCCGTGTGGGAATATTTTGATCATATATCGGAAAAAAATGTATTTGTGTTAATTTCCTTGTCGTTTCATCCTGTTCTCTCAAAATTTCCACTTGATCTATTAGAATTCAAAATCTCTTCAAAATGATTCTTAGTTTACTATTCATATTTTCTGCAGGTTAAATGTCTCATTTGTACGACAGAATTGTCGTACATTAACAAATCCACCTCCTCAATGCTGTCAGCCGGAGAAATAATAACTAAGAGAAATCGTCTAAAATTGAATACGTTGGAAAAACAGTTTTTTTTTTTAAATAAAAATGTGTAAAAAAACAAACAAACAAAAAACATTCCCAGTCCACAAGCATCCTCGTTCACAACACGTTATCTTAGATTTCCATGTTATGATACATGTTCACATTATTTATTGACTGTATCTAAAAAAGATAAAAACCTATTTTTATTTAAATGAAAATATGAAATAATTAGGGATGTCCGATAATGGCTTTTTGCCAATATTCCGATATTGCCCAACTCTTTAATTACCGATACCGATATCAACCGATACAGATATCAACCAATATGTACAGTCGTGGAATTAACACATTATTATGCCTAATTTGGACAACCAGGTATGGTGAAGATGAGGTACTTTTTAGAAAAATTAATAAAATAAAATAAGTTAAATAAATTAAAAACATTTTCTTGAATAAAAAAAAGAGTTAAACAATATAAAAACAGTTACATAGAAACTAGTAATTAATGAAAATGAGTCAAATGAAGTGTTAAAGGTTAGTACTATTAGTGGACCAGCAGCACGCACAATCATGTGTGCTTTCGGACTGTATCCCTGCAGACTGTATTGATATATAATGTAGGAACCAGAATATTAATAACAGAAAGAAACAACCCTTTTGTGTGAATGAGTGTAAATGGGGGAGGGAGGTTTTTTGGGTTGGTGCACTAATTGTAAGTGTATCTTGTGTTTTTTATGTTAATTAAAAAAAAAAAAAAAAAAAAACGATACCGATAATAAAAAAAAACCGATACCGATAATTTCCGATATTACATTTTAATGCATTTATCTCTAGAAATAATCCTAAATGAAATACAATGACTTAGTTTATATTATTGTATATACTAGGTCATAAAATCAGTGTCAGTTGAGTCGGTCCATAGGTTGCCTGTAGGGATTTTTAATGTCCAGCAGATGTAAGTATTTAGTGACACAGTATCGACACAGTATCAATACAGTTTTGCAATGTGTCGAAACGCTTCATGACGCTTCATCAACCCATCACTACTTGTCCCTGACAGTTTGACTGTGTTTTAGTTTTTCCTCTGCGTTTGTCTTAGTTTTCTGTCAGCGCTTTTATTTTGTCTTCATTTCCTGATTGTCTCCCTGAGTGCTGCTTCCCCTCAGCTGTGGCTGATTGGCACCTGGCCACACCTGGTGTCAATCAGCCAGCTGCTATTTAAAGCTGCCTTCCCCTCCAGTCAGGGCTGGATTATTATGTCAGAGTTTGTTGGTGACGAACCCCAAGATGCAGAGATGACGGCAGGCATTGAGCGAGAAAACATGATTTAATTTAACACTATAGCAAAAAACTTACAAAAGGGTACAAACAAAAGGCGCGCACAAGGCGGAGAACAAACTTGGCTATGAACTAAAATAGCACAAAAGCTAACTGTCGACAAGAAACAAAAACACTTACTGTGACACGAAGGAACTATGACAAGAGCAGAGTGAACAAAAGTAGACAGAGCTACAACAACAATTATTATGACAGGTAGTAGTGACAACAAGTATTAGCGACAATGACAATAATCCAGCACTGACTGGAGGGTAGGGCAGGTATAAATAGCAGCTGGCTGATTGACACCAGGTGTGGCCAGGTGCCAATCAGCCACAGCTGAGGGGACACAGCACTCAGGGAGACAAACAGGAAACAGAACCAAAACAAGAGCGCTGACAGGAAATACTACACACACACAGAGGAAAAACTAAAACACAACCAAACTGTCAGGGGCAAGCCTGACACACAAGGCTTTTATTTATTTTTGCACCAGCCTGCACCAGGCCATTATTTGGTTACAATGGTTACTGTCCAGTATTTTTATTTCGTACAAAAAACTTTAAATGTAAAAGCTATTGTAAACATACAAACAAAAAAACAAGAGATCAACATGAGGTAGGCTATCAAAAAGACAAGAGATCAACAAGGCCTCAACATGGCAGTAGTGCAACAATTGTCAAATAGAATACCAATACTAAAAATAAATAAACTTTTTAAATAAAGCAGCCTACCGGGAAAAATAAAATTATGGTACCAAGTACCCAAGTATAAAACCCACCATCAAAACAGAACAATAATACTGTCACTTAAATAAAATAAAGGCTACAGTACTCCAAGTTTTAAATAAAGCAGCATACAGGAAAAATAAAATTATGGTACCAAGTACTCTATAAAACCATCAAAACAATAATACTGCAGCAAACGCAACCCCAGTAGTATTTAAATCTAAATTATGCAGATAACAGCCCATGGGCGGCTATTTGGACATAGGCGGTTATTAGGAAGAGGCGGTTAATTGACAAAATGGGGTCAGACCCCGGGCGGCTATTAGGACATGGGCGGTTATTTGCCCAAGGGCGTTTATTTGGTAATATACGGTACACTAAACACTAGGGGTGTGGGAAAAAATCGATTCGAATTCAAATCGCGATCTTTACGTTGTGCGATTCAGTATCGATTCTCATTTTTCAAAAATCAAATTATTATTATTTTTATATATATATATTTTTTTTTTTTTTTTTTTTTTAATTAATCAATCCAACAAAGCAATACACAGCAATACCATAACAATGCAATCCAATTCCAAAAGCAAACCCGACCCAGCAACACTCAGAACTGCAATAAACAGAGCAATTGAGAGGAGACACAAACACGGCACAGAACAAACCAAAAGTAGTGAAACAAAAATGAATATTATCAACAACAGTATCAATATTAGTTACAATTTCAACATAGCAGTGATTAAAAATCCCTCATTGACATTATCATTAGACATTTATAAAAATAAAAGAACAATAGTGTCACAGTGGCTTACACTTGCATCGCATCTCATAAGCTTGACAACACACTGTGTCCAGTATTTTCACAAAGATAAAATAAGTCATATTTTTGGTTCATTTAATAGTTAAAAGAAATTTACATGATTGCAATCAGTTGATAAAACATTGTCCTTTACAATTATAAAAGCTTTTTACAAAAATCTACTACTCTGCTTGCATTTCAGCAGACTGGGGTAGATCGTGCTGAAATCCTATGTATTGAATGAATAGAGAATCCTTTTGAATCGGGAAAATATCGTTTTTGAATCAAGTATCGCGGTGAATCGAAAAAATCGATTTATAATCGAATCGTGACCCCAAGAATCGATATTGAATCGAATCGTGGGACACCCAAAGATTCGCAGCCCTACTAAACACGCCTTTGTTCCTCAATTTTCCCCTATAGAAAGTAATATATGTTGAAATAACCTGTTGCAGGGTATAACTGTTGCCATTTTAACAAATGTTAATTTTCAACCTATTTACTTGGGCTGTCAAAAATAACGAGTTAACTTGCGTGATCAGTCAAAAAACATTTTCGCGCTAATCATGAACACACTTAGATTATTCAGGCCATTTATTTTGACTGTACCAGCGCAGTACAAAAATGAGTGAGGACTAGGGTTGTACGGTATACCGGTACTGGTATAGTATCGCGGTACTAATGAATCAAAAACGGTACTATACTGTGTTTGAAAAGTACCGGTTCCCGGGCATGAGGGCGCGTCGTCATGTCGTGACATGTCTAGTTTTACTAGCAGAGGAGCATGTTCGGCAGCGCACAATCACTGAGTACTTACAAGTAGACAGAAAAGGGAGAACAGACGCATTTTGGCTTAAAAACTGACGATAAAGGTGATGTTATAACACTGAAACGCCCTCAGGAAGAGGTGCTTTAAAACATGGCTAGCTAGTTGGCGGCTAATGTCCATCTGCAATAGGCAGTGTTTTAGCTACTTCTACAAATAAAGTAAGTTTCTTACAAGTATCATCCCTGCAGGACGAGGAATAGCTAAACATGCTTCACTACACACCGTAGCTCACCGGCGTCACATTGTAAACAAACGCCATGGGTGGATCTACACCTGACATCCACTGTAATGATACCAAGTACAGGAGCGTATCTAGTCGATACTGCTATGATTACATCAATATTTTTTATCGTCACAAAATCTTTTTTCTTTTAAAAAAAAAAAAATCATATTATATTCATAATCTCAGGAAATACGTCCCTGGACACATGATAACTTAAATTATGACCAATGTATGATCCTGTAACTACTTGGTATCGGATCGATACCTAAATTTGTAGTATCATCCAAAACTAATGTAAAGTATCCAAACAACAGAAAAAATAAGTGATTATTAAATTTTAACAAGTGTAGATAAAACATGTTGAAATGGAAAATAAGCAGATAATAACAGTAAATGAACAAGTAGATTAATAATACATTTTTACAGCTTGTCCCTCATAATGTTGACAAAATAATAGAATGATAAATGACACTATATGTTACTGCATACGTCTGCAGACTAATTAGGAGCCTTTGTTTGCTTACTTACTACTAAAAGACAAGTTGTCCAGTATGCTCACTATTTTATTGGCCCATGTTGGTTGTTTACTTGAGTCATATTGCAATCTACACGTATCTCTTATGTGTGACTGCCATCTACTGGTCACACTTATCATTTCACCATGTACCAAATAAAATGGCTTCGAGGTCGGTAAGCACAACCAAAATTATTCCGTACATTAGGCGCACCGGGTTATAAGGTGCACTGTTGAGTTTTGAGAAAATGAAAGGATTCTAAGTGCGCCTTATAGTCCGAAAAGTGCGGTAATTATAGAACTGGCACCCAATGTTATTAAAAAGTATTGCTTTTGTATTGTTGCGTCCGACCATTCTTCCTCTCAGGGAATAAAACACACTGGTCACTCCCAAGTTCTTTCGGATGACATACACATACCTGCCAACTACTCCGGTTTTTCCGTAATTAGTACGGTTTTCATCAACCTATTCCGGGTTACGGTTGCAGTGATAAAAAATACGGTTTTTCATTCATTAAAAAAAAAAAGTTTTTTAAAAAGTTTTATTCACGAAATCGCGTAACAACAATGACAATCGACACTGCTTCCCGTAACTTCCTATCGAGCCATTCCGAATGCCATGCGCGAGGCTATTTATAGCACCGCTGTCAAGCACGAGGCACCAGTTGCCATTGTTTCCAAACGAGCGAACGATCATGGAATCAGCCGGAGAAAAATCGCAAACGAGTCTTAAACCGAAAAGAAAACTGCAGTCATTCCATGAAGAATATTCAAAAGCCTATCCGGGAATAATTATCCGTTCCAAAAAGGGTGAAAACTACGCGAATTGCACCTTGTGCAGACAAGATTTTTCGATCGGACACGGAGGAATTAGCGATGTAAAAGACCACGTTGGGACAAAAAAACACAAGTCTAATGCCGTTGCTAGCGATACAAGTGGAAAACTTTCAACGTTTTTCGTCGCCCAAACAGATTCTTTGGATGTGATAAATGCCGAAGTTTTATTTACGGAGGCAATAATTGAGCATGGACTTCCAATCGCACTGGCTGATCACATGGGACAGTTATTTCGGAAAATGTTTCCCGACTCGAAAATCGCCAAAAAATATGGATGTGGTCGAACCAAAACATCAAACATTATTCAGTGTCTTGGAACAGAATCCTCAAAAAGTATCGCCGATGTCATGAAGACGGAACCATTTAGCATGTCGACTGACGGCAGCACCGATTATGACGATGTAAAACTGTACCCCATTTGTTTTCGATATTTCGATGACGACATTGGAAAAGTATTGTCAGTACTTCTGTCTTTGATTTTTGCTGTAATATTTTTGTTTTGAAAAGTCACTGTGACTGATAGAAAAGTGATGGTTTTAGCAACATTTTAACCTGTCTGAATGCTAATAATCATTTTGCGTTGGGGGGCTTCGAACCCCCCACCAGGACTTTGTCCTGGACCTACCGGGGCCTGCGGCCCCTGGACCCTGGCTACTAGGTTTTTCTGATTTCAAAAGTTGGCAGGTATGCATACAGTATATGTTGAGTAAGAAGGACCACCAAGACAGAATAGCAATATTATCAAGTTTGATTGATGGATTTAAACTTTTATTAGTAGATTCCGTACAATTGACCACTAAATGGTAACACCCGAATAAGTTTTTCAACTTGTTTAAGTCGGGGTCCACGTAAATCAATTTACTAAAGCTTTAGGAGACCAGCCCCTACAATGCTATAACAGCAGCATTAAGAAGCGGTCTAAAAATCAAACGGAAAGAGTCAGCTTATTTAGTACGAAAACAGCCCCTCCCGCCCAGAAAGAAATACAGCCTTTGTGTTCTAAACTGATAAGGCCTCCTCCACAAAAAGGGAGTATGTTATTCCCTATGTGGACAGCACAGCGCCCTCAAGGTGACACACAGAAAGTTTACTAACAGACATAAGGTAAAAACCCAAAGCGTACACATGGGAAAATATTAGCTGCTTTAAACCTGACTATGGATAAAGAAAGAACTCTTAAAAATATATGCATTCTCCACAGTATCGAATTGTTACCCCAAAGAATCTAATCGCATCGTGTGGTGCGCAAAGATTGACAGCCCTAATAAATAGGCAATAACATTGTTGCTAACGTTCTCCTATCCCTCTTTAATGTTATCTTGTTTTACATTAAAGAAGCGCAGTAAAAAGTGTATCAAGTACACAACAGCAACAGAGCTCATTAGCATTAAAGCTGCAGACACACAAAAGTAAACACACTTTTAAATGCGGACACTTTTTTATGAGAGAAACCTCACCACTGGCAGGACCAGTGTTAAAAAGTGTGTCAGTCGCACTGACCTGGTTAAGCCTTCCATCACGAGACGACTCCTCACGTGTCTCGCCGACAGGCTCAGCCCAAACACGTGCCGTGCATCGCCGTCTGCTGCCTCCACTTGGCGGCCAGCGTGACAGAGGAGGGCAGCAATGTGGCACCTGGCCGCGAGCTCATTCGCATCAGCCAGAGCAAGTTCACCGAGTCGGACCTGCGCCGCATGGAGAAGGTCATTTCGGAGAAACTGGGCCCGGAGCCCAGGGCTGCGGTGACGGCCCTGACATTTCTGCACCTCTACCACTCGGCCTTGACCTGCGTGTGCGCCGAGGGGTAAGCGCTCGCTCCACCCGTGTGCCTTCTTCCTTGTGCGAGCGCGTCACATTCTTCTTGACGTTTTAAGGGTGGAGATCCCCGGCGTCGGGAGACTGGAAGCTCAGCTCAAATCCTGCCTATGTCGGCTGGTTTTCTCCAAAGCCAAAGTAAGTCCTGGGGGGGGGGCCGTTTGACAGCCGACAGGCAGTGACGTGGTCTTTGTCCTCTGCAGTCGTCCGTGCTGGCGCTCGCCCTCGTCGCCCAGGAGTTTGAGACCCTGCAGTCCCACGCCGCCTCCAAGATTGTACAGCAACTGCAGAGACATGCAAAGGTAATATTATAAATAATTTGTAACCATACTTGCCAACCCTCCCGATTTTCCCGGGAGACTCCCGAATTTCAGTCCCCCTCCCGAAAATCTCCCGGGACAACCATTCTCCCGAATTTCTCCCGATTTCCACCCGGACAACAATATTGGGGGCGACTGCCTTTAGCGTCCTCTGCAACCTGTCGTCACGTCCGCTTTTCCTCCATACAAACAGCGTGCCGACCCAGTCACATAATATATGCAGCTTTTACACACACACACAAGTGAATGCAAACATACTTGGTCAACAGCCATACAGGTCACACTGAGGGTGGCCGTATAAACAACTTTAACACTGTTACAAATATGCGCCACACTGTGAACCCACACTAAATAAGAATGACAAACACATTTCGGGAGAACATCCGCACCGTAAACATAAATACAACAGAACAAATACCCGGAACCCCTTGCAGCATTAACTCTTCCGGGACGCTACAATATACACCCCCACCCCTCCCCGTCTCCCTAATTCGGAGGTCTCAAGGTTGGCAAGTATGTTTGTAACGCACTTTACATTTGTTAAAGGGGAACATTATCACAATTTCAGAAGGGTTAAAACTATTAAAAATCAGTTCCCAGTGGCTTATTATATTTTTCGAAGTTTTTTTTCAAAATTTTACCCATCACGCAATATCCCTAAAAAAAGCTTCAAAGTGCCTGATTTTAACCATCGTTATATACACCCGTCCATTTTCCTGTGACGTCACATAGTGATGCCAACACAAACAAACATGGTGCATAGAACAGCAAGCTGTAGCGACATTAGCTTGGATTCAGACTCGGATTTCAGCGGCTTAAGCGATTCAACAGATTAGGCATGTATTGAAACGGATGGTTGTAGTGTGGAGGCAGGTAGCGAAAACGAAATTGAAGAAGAAACTGAAGCTATTGAGCCATATCGGTTTGAACCGTATGCAAGCGAAACCGACGAAAACGACACGACAGCCAGCGACACGGGAGAAAGCGAGGACGAATTCGGCGATCGCCTTCTAACCAACGATTGGTATGTGTTTGTTTGGCATTAAAGGAAACTAACAACTATGAACTAGGTTTACAGCATATGAAATACATTTGGCAACAACATGCACTTTGAGAGTGCAGACAGCCCAATTTTCATCAATTAATATATTCTGTAGACATACCCTCATGTCAGCAGTCCAGGGAAGCTAGGGTCGATATTCTTCTCTTGACGGTGTGAGCCAAGACATCCAGGGGGTTTAGCTCGCTCATCTGCGGGAACAAACTGCCACCATTGCTTGCCGTGCTACCGAGGGCCTTTGTCCCTGAATTGCTCACACACTCCGGCAGATTCAATGGGGGTCTGGCGGCAGATTGCTTTGACTTTATCGTTGGAAATGCATCTGCTTTGAGTGTCGCAGGATATCCACACATTCTTGCCATCTCTGTCGTAGCATAGCTTTCGTCGGTAAAGTGTGCGGAACAAACGTCCAATTTCTTGCCACTTTCGCATTTTTGGGCCACTGGTGCAACTTGAATCCGTCCCTGTTCGTGTTGTTACACCCTCCGACAACACACCGACGAGGCATGATGTCTCCAAGGTATGGAAAATAGTCGAAAAAACGGAAAATAACAGAGCTGATTTGACTCGGTGTTTGAGAAAATGGCGGATTGCGTTGTGACGTCATCGCTCCGAGAGCGAATATTAGAAAGGCGTTTAATTCGCCAAAATTCACCCATTTAGAGTTCGGAAATCGGTTAAAAAATATATGGGTTTTTTTCTGCAACATCAAGGTATATATTGACGCTTACATAGGTCTGGTGATAATGTTTCCCTTTAAAATGTCAAAGTGCTACAAAGTTTAAAAAGATAAAAAATAGAGAGTTAGAATATATAATAAAAAATTAAAATAGAAATGAAAACATGAAAAACACTAGATAAAACAGAAACATAGATACAAATAGAAATAAAAGCATGAAAGCACTGGATAAAACAGATAGGCAAGCAGTGTATTTAAAAACAAGAAGGCAGAGAAATTAGATAAAAGCTGTGCCAAAAAAAGGTGGGTTTTTAGTCCCTTCTTAAAACGGTCGACCGACTGTGGTGCTCTAAGATGGTCGGGGAGAGCGTTCCAGAGTGCGGGTGCGGTCGAGCAGAAAGCCCGGCGGCCCATTCATTGTAAGTTTGTCCTGATGTGTTTGAGGAGCGCAGGTTGTGGGTAGGAAGTTGAGGGGAAACTAGGTCCTTGAGGTAGGACGGGGCGTTGCCGTAGATGCAATGGTGTGTTAGCAGGTTAATCTTGAATTGGGTCTGGGATGCAATAGAAAGCCAGTGGAGTGATTTGAGGATGGGTGTGATATGATCACGCTTGCGCACTCTAGTCAGGATCCTCGCTGCGCTGTTTTTGGATGTACTGGAGCTTTTCGATGCTCTTTTTGGGTAGGCACGAGGGCGATCTGTTTGTGACACTTTGTAAGTTTCCTTGGCGTGACCACTTCTGCTGTCGCCACCACAACCGGCAGCTGCTGCTACCACAACAGAAAAATAAATACAAATATATTCTCAGATGAAACGGACTTGTGAGGCAATTCTAACTCACCAAAAATAGTAACAGATAATATCAACTATTCAAGATTGTTATTGTCAAATGCTTAGCTACAGCTTTTGACTGTATATGATAATAATCTGCAGCAGGACATTTTAAAGGGAAACATTATCACCAGACCTATGTAAGCGTCAATATATACCTTGATGTTGCAGAAAAAAGACCATATATTTTTTTAACCGATTTCCGAACTCTAAATGGGTGAATTTTGGCGAATTAAACGCCTTTCTATTATTCGCTCTCGGAGCGATGACGTCACAATGTGACGTCACATCAGAAAGCAATCCGCCATTTTCTCACTTGTGTCGGTGTGTTGTCAGAGGGTGTAACAACACGAACAGGGACAGATTCAAGTTGCACCAGTGGCCCAAAGATGCGAAAGTGGCAAGAAATTGGACGAAATTTGTTCAAAATACGAGGCTGTGGGGAAAGCCGACAAAATGGTCAGTCGTTTGTTCCGCACACTTTACCGACGAAAGCTATGCTACGACAGAGATGGCAAGAATGTGTGGATATCCTG
This sequence comes from Nerophis lumbriciformis, assembly GCF_033978685.3. Taxonomy (NCBI): domain Eukaryota; kingdom Metazoa; phylum Chordata; class Actinopteri; order Syngnathiformes; family Syngnathidae; genus Nerophis; species Nerophis lumbriciformis. The sequence continues at coordinate 8,836,491 of NC_084567.2, read as the reverse complement.
CGACACTCAAAGCAGATGCTGACATCAACTCCAAAACTGGACGGATCAGCTTTCAGGAAAAGAGAGCGGATGAGGGTATGTCTACAGAATATATTAATTGATGAAAACTTTATTCATTACTCGCGTTTTTACGTAAATTATTATACATAAACTGTGTTTACCAGTAATTTAGCTTAAAAACATTTTTTTTTTTTCAATTATTCGAGTACATTCGGGTAGTCTTGTGTAATGCAGTATTTTGTGTCTATTTAGGTATGGTTAACCTGAGTGCTGAAATCGTGGAAAAATATGTTCTCAGCGCGCCTGAAATAGGCTGTCTGCACTCTCAAAGTGCATGTTGTTGCCAAATGTATTTCATATGCTGTAAACCTAGTTCATAGTTGTTAAGTTTCCTTTAATGCCAAACAAACACATACCAATCGTTGGTTAGAAGGCGATCGCCGAATTCGTCCTCGCTTTCTCCCGTGTCGCTGGCTGTCGTGTCGTTTTCGTCGGTTTCGCTTGCATACGGTTCAAACCGATATGGCTCAATAGCTTCAGTTTCTTCTTCAATTTCGTTTTCGCTACCTGCCTCCACACTACAACCATCCGTTTCAATACATGCGTAATCTGTTGAATCGCTTAAGCCGCTGAAATCCGAGTCTGAATCCGAGCTAATGTCGCTATATCTTGCTGTTCTATCCGCCATGTTTGTTTGTATTGGCATCACTGTGTGACGTCACAGGAAAATGGACGGGTGTATATAACGATGGTTAAAATCAGGCACTTTGAAGCTTTTTTTAGGGATATTGCGTGATGGGTAAAATTTTGAAAAAAACTTCGAAAAATAAAATAAGCCACTGGGAACTGATTTTTAATGGTTTTAACCCTTCTGAAATTGTGATAATGTTCCCCTTTAAGTGGCATTAAAAAGGCATGAAATGTGATTATCAAGCCTGATGAGGTGGTCAAAATATTAGGAACAGTTTTTGAATGGTGTTGATGACGTGAGGCGCTCTCCTTACCAGATCAGCGACAGCGAGCTGCTCCACTGGCAGCAAGTGGTGGCCAAGCGCATGAAGGAGTACCGCTCCAGTCAGTGCCACAAGCCCGACAACAAGAAGCTGGTGTGGATCGTGTCCAGGAGGACGGCGCGGGGGCTCCACGCCGCTCATTTCAGCGTCCCGGGCCTGCCGACCATACCGGAGGGCGGCTGGGACGAGAGTGAAAGGTCAGTATTTACCTTTTACTTGCTGTTGTCGGATGGACAGAGTATATACAGTACATACATTAATATCTATATATACTTATACAGTGTTGCCCCCATAACATTTGGTAGCTAAGGTGGTGTCTCTCCAGGGGGAGGGGGCGTCTCCCGGGACAGGCGGCAGGACGGGGAAGGGGGTGGGTGGGTGTAAGGAACAGTGTAACTAGGCCTGTCGCCATCACGTCTCCACCTCATCGCTTGATGTTAGTTCGATGGCTTCTCTGATGTCTCCATCATGTCCAGAAGTCTCTTCTTTATCTGGACGTCTTCTTCTACTGCATTCAGTAACTTTGTCTCGATTGGAAGTTTTCATTTTAGTCTGTCCTGCTTGTGGCTGTTGAGTTTTGCCTAGTGAAAAAAAACAACATTTTTATAAGGATTTTTACAAAATAACATTCAATAATCATGAATACATTATTTGGGATGAAGCCACTTTAGCACAGGTGTAAGATAGTGACATGTTATTTACAACATGTCAAATGGCCCTCAACATCGTCGGGAAACAATGTGTGTCGATAGAGCACTTCATCGAGGTATTTTAATTTTGACTAGGGCTGCAACTAACAACTAATTTGATAATCGATTAATCTGTCGATTATTACTTCGATTAATCAATTAATAATCGGATAAAAGAGACAAGCTACATTTATATCCTTTCCAGTATTTTATTGAAAAAAAAACAGCATACTGGCACCATTGGCATTGTTAGGCCTATTTTAGGGGGGGCTCAAGCCCAAATAAGGCTCAAATAAATTTCCCTCAAAAATGCGACTTATTTATGTTTTTTTCCTTCTTTATTATGCATTTTCCGCCGGTGCGACTTATACTCCGGAGCGACTTATACCGTATTTTTCGGAGTATAAGTCGCACCTGCCGAAAAGGCATAATAAAGAAGGAATAAAACATATATAAGTCGCACTGGAGTATAAGTCGCATTTTTGGGGTAAATTTATTTGATAAAAGCCAACACCAAGAATAGACATTTGAAAGGCAATTTAAAATAAATAAAGAATAGTGAACAACAGGCTGAATAAGTGTACGTTATATGAGGCATAAATAACCAACTGAGAACGTGCCTGGTATGTTAACGTAACATATTATGGTAAGAGTCATTCAAATAACTATAACATATAGAACATGCTATACGTTTACCAAACAATCTGTCACTCCTAATTGCTAAATCCCATGAAATCTTATACGTCTAGTCTCTTACGTGAATGAGATAAATAATATTATTTGATATTTTACGGTAATGTGTCAATAATTTCACACATAAGTCGCTCCTGAGTATAAGTCGCACCCCCGGCCAAACTATAAAAAAAACTGCGACTTATAGTCCGAAAAATACGGTACTCCGAAAAATACGATACATATATATGTATGTATTATATACATGTATATAATTGTATGCATGTTTCTGTACATATATATGTATTTGTGTATATATGTGTGTGTGTGTATATATATATATATATATATATCTTCTTCTTCGGCGGTCACTCGAACGAGTATGACAATCCCCCTAAAATCCTCCTGGTAGGGGTGTATCCCTTTATGGAGGACTCCTGTGCATGACTTTGTTTCACGTGGGGAGACTGGTGCACAGACAGTCACCACACGATCCTTGACAGAATCGGGTCAGGGTCCAGTGGCATGGAGTCCAAGATGACTGGGGACCCTTTTCTGCTGCAGCCTTCTTCCGCCATCGCAGCCGTTGTGGTAGTTCTTAAATCTACCGTCTTCCGCCTGCTCCGCCGTTGAGGTCTTCACCGTATCCCTGGCTAGTGGGCAGTCAGGTACTAGGCCTTTGCCAAGGGCCACCTGGGGTAACAGTAGTAAAGGGGTTAACCTCCTAGTGCCCCAAGACCCCATAGAGGAGCCTACACTGCCGGATGCACTTTTACGTCATGCCTAGGACACAATACATATATATTAGAGATGCGCGGATAGGCAATTATTTCATCCGCAACCGCATCACAAAAGTCGTCACCCATCCGCCATCCACCCGAACTAACATTTTATCAAAACCGCACCCGCCCGCACCCACCCGTTGTTATATATCTAATATAGACGATGCAAGGCATTAGTGAGGTTATAAAGCTTTTGCCTGTTAAAGAAAGGAGACTGATCCAATGCAGCAGAGACATTCAATGCGTGCCACGCTGTCACGGCCCAGACGCACACCAGTGCACAATCATCTGGGAGCCGCGCTCAGCGCACCTCCAAGCGCGCTCGCGCCACTCAAACTGCTGCAGGCAGCTGCGTTCTATCTTGTTTTAACATCTCGTGGCACTCTTCTGGGATCACGGCGGACGAAACTGCTCATGCTCAGGGTGTTTGTGGAGGTTCGGGGTTTTGCACAAATGTGATGCACCATGTTAGATGTCCCGGTTTTGTGACTGTCGTAGACATAAACAGCGTCGCAGCTCTTGCAAATCACGTAGCCAGCATTACTATCATCCTGATTTACAACCTCATAAAAACGAGTCCACGCTGAACTTTTCTGGCCTTTTTTTCCCCTGGTCTTTAGTATTCCCTTTTTTAGTTTGTCGCGTACCACGTTTGCTGCCGGCGTTGCCATCTTTTTTTTTTCTTCTTCTTCTGTTGTGGTGTGCTGCAGGTGCCTGCTCGTTTTTCGTATGTGGGTAACAACATTTAACTATGTATATATATTTCCGAATTGGTTTAACTGCCACCCGCCTGAATCTATTTAAAATCTTTTTTTTTTTTATTTCAACCGCCCGACCCGCGGATAAAATCTAATTTTTTTTTATTTCAACCGCCCGACCCGCGGATAATCCGCGGACTCCGTGGTTGTGTCCGCAAACCGCGCATCTCTAATATATATGTACATACATATATACACATATACAGTACATACATATATACTTATTTTTATATATATATATATATATATATATATATATATATATATATATATATATATATATATATATATAATGTATGTAAATATTTGTGTTAATGTTTACAAATTGTGGACACAGGAGGACTTTGAGGGCGATAACCAAAGGATTTAAAAGAGTAGTAGATCAAAACAGCCGTACTTTAATGGAGTTCTAAATTAGCTGTCGCATTAGCGGTTTGCACCACAGTGAAGCCCTGCTAAAATAGCATCTTTAATTGCAGCGAGGACTCTGGCGAGGACACGAGCTGTGGCGAGGACAGTCCGTGGGGCTCGCTGGGCAGCAACGCCGAAGGATCCTACTTTCCCGCTTCGTTTCCTTCATCCACGCACAAAGCCACGCACCGAGCAGCCTCGTAACCACGACGCAGACCTGCACTTCGCCATGAAAGTCAACCTCCAGGATTTGTTACTACCATGAAAATGACATGGTGCTTTATATGCAACATGACATTTTGGCAGCTTGGCGTCATGTGACCTCATGTGTCCGCACATTCCAGCAACAAATGTGCTAGCTCCTGTCCTTAATAATAAAACAAGTGTACCATACAGTATTATGCAGGGTGGATCCTGGGTGGATCTCGCGTGAGTGGAAGGAGGGGGGGGCACATATCAACTGACTGATGTTGTGGTCAAAGTTGGAATTGCCACAAAACACATTTTAAGATGTTCAACACGCTACTGGCGGCTATATTTGAATAGCGTCCCCCCCCCCCAAAAAAAATGTGTCACGTTTCATGTGTCAGGTAAAGCGTGACAAATGTGGCCGTATGAATCCCCTTCTTACTGTGTGTTTTCATTTTAATGTGCAATAATGTGACTGAGAAATCGTGTTTATTAAGAGAGAAAAATGTACATAACTCGGAAACAATGACGAAAAAACCTTTTGTGTGTGAATGTAAGCCGGAGTGGATGTTGTCAGAACATTTTACAATTAAAGTACTTTTAATACTATTTTTCTGGTCCGTTTTAATCATTAAATCATTAAATGAAAGTTTATTTATATAGCCCTTAATCACAAGTGTCTCAAAGGGCTGCACAAACCACAACGACATCCTCGAGTCAGATCCCAGGTTACAGTATGATATTTGGTGTATTCAGTTATGGTATAAAACATACACTGTTGTTTACACCAGTGCTTAGTGGGGAGGGGTTCCCTGGGGGGGGCGTGAGAAAACTATACAAAACTTCAGCAAGGAAGAGCGTGGGTAAACAATACAAAAGTTTTCAGCTAAAGGGGGCGTTAAAAAACAATATACAAATCTTCTGACAGGAGGGCGTAAGAAAACAATACCCACGTTTTCAGCTAAAGGGGGCGTGAGAAAACAATATACAAAACTTCCACCAAGAGGGCGTGAGAAAACATTACACAAGTCTTCAGGTAAAGGGGGCGTGAGAAAACAATACACAAAACTTCAGCAAGGGGGAGCGTGGGTAAACAATACACAAGTTTTCAGCTAAAGGGGGCGTGAGAAAACAATATACAAGTCTACAGCTTGGGGGGTGTGGGAAAACAATATATAAGTCTTCAGTTATGGGGGGGTGTAAGAAAACAATACACAAAACTTCAGCTGGGTAAAACATACACTAGTCTTCCGCTAAGTGGGCGTGAGAAAACAATATACAAAACTTCCGCTAGGAAGGCGTGAGAAAACATTACACAAGTCTTCCGCTAAAGTGCGCGTGAGAAAACAATATACAAAACTTCAGCTAGGAGGGCGTGAGAAAAGAGGGCGTGAGAAAACAATAAACAAGTCTTCAGCCTAAGGGGGCGTGAGAAAACAATATACAAAACTTTAGCAAGGGGGAGCGTGGCTAAGCAATACACAAGTTTTCAGCTAAAGGGGGCGTGAGAAAACAATATACAAGTCTACAGCTTCGGGGGGAGGAGGACAATATAAAAGTCTTCAGCTATGGGAGGTGTAAGAAAACAATGTACAAAACTTCAGCTGGGTGAACAATACACAAGTTTTCCGCTAAAGAGGGCGTGAGAAAACAATATACAAAACTTCAGCTAGGAGGGCCTGAGAAAACAGTACACAAGTCTTCAGCCTAAGGGGGCGTGAGAAAACAATATACAAAACTTCAGCAAGGGGGAGTGTGGGTAAACAATACACAAGTTTTCAGTGAAAGGGGGCGTGAGAAAACAATATACAAGTCTACAGTTGGGGGTGGGGGACAATATACAAGTCTTCAGCTATGGGGGCTGTAAGAAAACTATACAAAACTTCGACTGGGTAAACAATACACACGTCTTCCGCTAAAGTGAACGTGCGAAAACAATATAGAAGTCTACAGCTGGGGGGGTGGTGTAAGAAAACAATATACAAAACATCAGCTGGGTAAACAATACACAAGTCTTCCGCTAAAGTGGGCGTGAGAAAACAATATACAAAACTTCCGCTAGGAAGGCGTGAGAAAACATTACACAAGTCTTCCGCTAAAGTGCGCGTGAGAAAACAATATACAAAACTTCAGCTAGGAGGGCGTGAGAAAACAATAAACAAGTCTTCAGCCTAAGGGGGCGTGAGAAAACAATATACAAAACTTTAGCAAGGGGGAGCGTGGCTAAGCAATACACAAGTTTTCAGCTAAAGGGGGCGTGAGAAAACAATACACAAGTCTACAGCTTCGGGGGGCGGGGGGGACAATATAAAAGTCTTCAGCTATGGGAGGTGTAAGAAAACAATGTACAAAACTTCAGCTGGGTAAACAATACACAAGTCTTCCGCTAAAGAGGGCGTGAGAAGACAATATACAAAACTTCAGCTAGGAGGGCCTGAGAAAACAATACACAAGTCTTCAGCCTAAGGGGGCGTGAGAAAACAATATACAAAACTTCAGCAAGGGGGAGTGTGGGTTAAAAATACACAAGTTTTCAGCGAAAGGGGGCGTGAGAAAACAATATACAAGTCTTCAGCTATGGGGGGTAGGGTGTGTATAAGAAAACTATACAAAACTTCAGCTGTATATATAGTGTAAACCAGGGGTGCTCATTACGTCGATCGCGAGCTACCGGTCGATCTCGGAGGGTGTGTCAGTCGATCACCAGCCAGGCATTAAAAAAATAGTCCTAAAAATGAGCGATCATAAATCTTCACTGTGACGTCACTTTCGTCACTTGATTGACATTCACGGCACCCGAGGGTCTTCTGAGATGACGCTGGCTGCTGCCAGCTCATTAAAATTACCGACTGGAAGGCGAGAAACACTTTATTTCAACAGACTCTGGCGCCGTACCTGTCGTCAAAACTCCAAAGACCGACTGCACAGTTGCACAGTTGCGCTAACAAAATAGGAGTCTCAGAAAGCTGGCGTGCACAAGCTAGCAAGCTACAGAGTTTGCCGACAATGTATTTCTTGTAAAGTGTATACAAAGGAGTACGGAAGCTGGACAAATAAGATGCCAAAAACCAACCACTTTCATGTGGTATTGGACAGAAAGGAGGACTTTTTTTCTCCTCCATTCGAAAATGCGGACCTTATCAGCACCACTGCATAATCAATGCAAGTCATCAGAATCAGGTAATACACCAACTTATATTCTTGTCTTCATGAAAGAAAGGAATCTATATGTGTTAAACATGCTTGTATTATCTTTAAACACCTTTAACTTATTAACAATATTAACTATATGTGTTAAACATGCTTGTATTATCTTTAAACACCTTTAACTTATTAACAATATTAACTATATGTGTTAAACATGCTTGTATTATCTTTAAACACCTTTAACTTGTTAACAATATTAACTATATGTATTTAACATGCTTGTATTATCATTAAACACCTTTAATTTTTTAACAATATTAACTATATGAGTTAAACATGCTTTCATTATCTTTAAACACCCTTTACTTGTTAACAATATTAACTATATGTATTAAACATACTTGTATTATCATTAAACACCTTTAATTTATTAACAATATTAACTATATGTGTTAAACATGCTTGCATTATCATTAAACACCTCTAACTTGTTAACAAAAACATATATTTCATAAATAAGTAAATATAAATGATATATATGAATGAGGTAGATCCCCACGACTTGATCAATTGAAAAGTAGCTCGCCTGCAGAAAAAGTGTGAGCACCCCTGGTGTAAACCAAACTTTTTTAACTTGGGGCAGCATATATATATATATACATTATATATATATATATATTTTTTTTAACTTTACACATTTCTACACAATTTCGAGTATATGAAAATAAGGATATATATCCATCCATCCATCCATTTCTACTGCTTGTCCAGTTCATATATATATATATATATATATATATATATATATATATATATATATATATATATATATATATATATATATATATATATATATATATATATTGAAGATGCATGTGGAAATTAGTATAAATTTGCAGGCATTAAGCTTTATGACATTCTTTGTTTTGTTTTATTGTGAAAAAGAAGTGGCTAATTTATGTTGTCCTGAAAGGAAGATTTACAGCAAGCACTCGCAGTGATTGGCACACTCTTCTTTCCTACCATTAGAGTATTACAGATCTGCGCAGTGCGCGTGCGTGAGGGGGGTGGACGTGTTGACGCACACTCGGGCTGCATCTCCTTGATGAAGCGTGGAGGAGGAGGAGGAGGAGGAGGAGAGCGCAGAGAGGAGCAGAGCAGCTGTGCGGGAATCAGCGCGGATCCGAGCTCCATCACAACCACCGTCACCCTCACCCTCTACGCCCGCGACACCGTCACCGTCACCGTCATGCCTCACACCGCCGCCGAGCCCTTCCTCCGCGCCCCCCGTCGTTGATTGAACCGATGCGCGGGAGAAGAGGCCGACGAGCAGCGCAGCCTCGGCCGACGATGACAGCGTTAAGGCGGGCGACGACGACCGAGTGAAGCCTACTCCCCTCCGGATCCCCACAGTCCCCCTCCTGCAAGATGGTCCGCGTGGCGCGGGCCCTGGGTCTCTTCATCCTGTGCGTGGCGGTGTTCATCCTGTCCCTCATCAGCTATGTGTCCCTCCGCAAGGACAGCCTCTTCGGCTCGCCCAAGTACATGGGAGGACCCCGGATTATGTTCCACGCAGGCTTCCGGTGAGTGATGGTCTTCATGCGGGGTGGAGGCGGTGGGTGGATGGATGGCGGGATGGGGGTTGGGGGGAGGGTGGATGCTGAACCAACATCAACAGAGTGGTGATAATAATAAATAATACTGACGTTTAGTGTATTTAAATCCAAATTGTACATATTTCCATATATGGACATATCCTGCGGCATCACCAACCACAACATTAGGTACCCCAAAATCAATACTGTCATATTGACAGTATGAATAAGGACTATTGACATATGGAAAATAGATCCCCCATTGCCTCATTCCTGTGAGAATCCTGCGTGGGACTGAAACGTCTAGAAATAATACTGACATTTAGTGCATTTAAATCCAAATTGTACATGTTTCCATATATGGACATATCCTGCGGCATCACCAGCCACAACATTAGGTACCCCAAAATCAATACTGTCATATTGACAGTATATGAATAAGGAGTATTGACATATGGAAAATACATCACCCTTTGCCTAAATCCTGTGAGAATCCTGCGTGGGACTGAAATGTCTAGAAATAATACTGACATTTAGTGTATTTAAATCCAAATTGTACATATTTCCATATATGGACATATCCTGCGGCATCACAAACCACAACATTAGGTACCCCAAAATCAATACTGTCATAATGACACAGATGAAGACTATTGACATATGGAAAATACATCCCCTTTTGCCTCATTCCTGTGAGAATCCTGTGTAGGACTGAAGCATTAAGGAGGGGGTACTCTCCGGGACTAGCTGCAGTGTGCTCAAGTGAGCAGATAATACTGTATCATCTCTTTCTCCCTCGGACTTATCAGGTTGGTAATGCACTCTTCGCTCACGCTTTAAGTGAAGGACGAGGCAAAAACTAACCCAGACCCACTGTTAGTATTAAAATCATACTCATAATAAAATGAATAGTCGGTCGATAGTAGTATGTGTTGTTATTCTTATTTATTATGTACAAACCCCGTTTCCATATGAGTTGGGAAATTGTGTTAGATGTAAATATAAATGGAATACAATGATTTGCAAACCCTTTTCAACCCATTTTCAATTGCTTGCACTATAAAGACAAGATATTTGAAGTTCAAACTTATAAACTTTATTTTTTTTTTGCAAATAATAATTAACTTAGAATTTCATGGCTGCAACACGTGCCATAGTAGTTGGGAAAGGCCATGTTCACCACTGTGTTACATGGCCTTTCCTTTTAACAACACTCAGTAAACATTTGGGAACTGAGGAGACACATTTTTTAAGCTTCTCAGGTGGAATTCTTTCCCATTCTTGCTTGATGTACAGCTTAAGTTGTTCAACAGTCCGGGGGTCTCCGTTGTGCTATTTTAGGCTTCATAATGTGCCACACATTTCCAAAGGGAGACAGAGCTGGATTACAGGCAGGCCAGTCTAGTACCCGCACTCTTTTACTATGAAGCCACGTTGATGTAACACGTGGCTTGGCATTGTCTTGCTGAAATAAGCAGGGGCGTCCATGGTAACGTTGCTTGGATGGCAACATATGTTGCTCCAAAACCTGTATGTACCTTTCAGCATTAATGTCGCCTTCACAGATGTGTAAGTTACCCATGTCTTGGGCACTAATACACCCCCATACCATCACAGATGCTGGCTTTTCAACTTTGCACCTATAACAATCCGGATGGTTCTTTTCCTCTTTGGTCCGGAGGACACGACGTCCACAGTTTCCAAAAACAATTTGAAATGTGGACTCGTCAGACCACAGAACACTTTTCCACTTTGTATCAGTCCATCTTAGATGAGCTCAGGCCCAGCGAAGCTGACGGCGTTTCTGGGTGTTGTTGATAAAAACGGTTTTCGCCTTGCATAGGAGAGTTATAACCTGCACTTGCAGATGTAGCGACCAACTGTAGTTACTGACAGTGGGTTTCTGAAGTGTTCCTGAGCCCATGTGTCGATATCCTTTACACACTGATGTCGCTTGTTGATGCAGTACAGCCTGAGGGATCGAAGGTCACGGGCTTAGCTGCTTACGTGCAGTGATTTCTCCAGATCCTCTGAACCCTTTGATGATATTACGGACCGTAGATGGTGAAATCCCTAAATTCCTTGCAATAGCTGGTTGAGAAAGGTTTTTCTTAAACTGTTCAACAATTTGCTCGCGCATTTGTTGACAAAGTGGTGACCCTCGCCCCATCCTTGTTTGTGAATGACTGAGCATTTCATGGAATCTACTTTTATACCCAATCATGGCACCCACCTGTTCCCAATTTGCCTGTTCACCTGTGGGATGTTCCAAATAAGTGTTTGATGAGCATTCCTCAACTTTATCAGTATTTATTGCCACCTTTCCCAACTTCTTTTTCATGTGTTGCTGGCATCAAATTCTAAAGTTAATGATTATTTGCAAATTTTTTTTTTTTTATCAGTTTGAACATCAAATATGTTGTCTTTGTAGCATATTCAACTGAATATGGGTTGAAAATGATTTGCAAATCATTGTATTCCGTTTATATTTACATCTAACACAATATGGAAACAGGATTTGTATATGAATTAAGTAATTCATCCATCCATTTTCTACCACTTGATTTATTTCATTATATTTATTCGTCAGAGAGGGACAAAACATTAGGAACATCTGAAGATAATATTTATGCTCCACATCCTGTCCTCCAGTGTGGGACTGCAAGTGGATTTCGCTCCACAGCAGAGCTGGGAGCGGACAAACACAATTACACAAACACACGGTACACCATGACCATGCGTCTTGTCCATGTGCCCCCTGTCAGATCTCAGTTCGCCATGAACTTCCTGGACCCCTCCTTCATCCCGCTGACGACCGCCCTCAACGAGGAGCTGCAGGGAAAGCCGTCCAAATGGAAATTCAACAAGACTGCCTTTTTCCAGCAGAGGTAAGATAAACACAGATATGAAAAGCTTCACGTCGGGGATTATGGCGACGTTGTTCACTGGGGCGAAAGGAAATGAAAAAGAAAAGTCCCCAGACTGGAAGCAGAAGCAAGGGGGAACATTCCAGCGTGGTGAGGAAAAGAAGTGTTAGATCTTCTTGCAAAGATATCGATTTAATGGCAGGTTTACTGTGACAGAGGTAGAAAACTAAAATAAGTAAAATTATACATTCATTCCTATTTGAATCAACACAAAACAGTTGAAGAAAATAAGTCAGATGTTTGTTTCAAACCTCTCCTTCCATTGATCTCCAATACAGTGGGTTTAAGCTACGGATCCTGGCTAGACCACTCCAAGATCCTTATTGTTTTTAGTGTTCTGGCAGAGGCCAAGAGTTCTACAGTATCCCACTGAAAATCCCCAAGAGTTTTCCTGTTCTCCTCGCAGAAAAAACAACCCCAAAGCAGAATGTTTGTATCTCTGTTTGAGTCCTGTAGTTCAAGAGCTCAGTTTTGGCCTCATCTGATCACAGAGTTGTGATTCAGGTTTTGATTTGCAAACTTTAGACTGGTCTGGACTTGTGTCTTCTTGAGCAGAGGGATCTCTCAGTCCATTTCAGCCAAATTCTCAAGGCACTGAATCGATCGCAACTAAACTGTCCCTGTTGTCTTTGAAGACATCCCATCTAATCTTCTAAAATGGTCTTAGAATACTATCTAATCTTCTAAAACAATCTAACCAGTCCAGTTTGAGATTGATTCAATGCCCTGAGAATACAATAACCTAGATATAGTATATATTGCAGTCGATCCAGGTTGAATCAATCACAAACTGGCATGTTCAAGTTGTCTTAGAATACATCAAATCGAATCTTCTAAAACAATCTGGGTTGGTCGATTCAATACCCTGAGAACTTGGCTGAAATGGACATAGAACCTGCAGTGCCCACAAGGTCCTCCTTCAGAGAACCTGAAGAGTCCAGGTCTAAAGTCTAAGACTTTGAGGTCATCATATTCTCAGGGTACAGTCTTAAACTTGAAGGTCATCATATTCTCAGGGAATGGAATCAATCACAAACTGGACTGTTCTGGTTGTTTTAGAATATTAGATAGGTAACCTAAGCCAATCTTGACATCATGCATAATGTATTGCAATCTAAGGCAACTTTTGGAAGATTAGGTATGATGAATTCCAAGACAACCTGAACAGTCAAGTTTGATCTGGATCAATCACAAACTAGACTTTTCAGGTCTTAGAATACAGCCTATTCTTGTAAAACAACCTGAATTGGTTGAGTTAATGCCCTAAGAACTTGGCTGAAATGAAGTAAGATCCTGCAGTGCCCACAAAGTCTCGCTTCAATCAGAATCAGAATCAGAATCAGAATAGTTTTTATTGCCATTGTTTGAGAACGTGTTCACAAACTAGGAATTTTACTTAGTGCAATCGTGCAACATAAAATCAAATCAAATCAAATCAACTTTATTTATAAAGCACATTTAAAATTTACCACAGGGGTAGCCAAAGTGCTGTACAATGAGCAGGTTAAAAGATAAAACGAGTACCGAGCAAACACAACACAACACAAACAGAACATGATAAAAAATAAATAATTAAAATAGAATTAATAAAAACATAAAAACATAAAAACAGGATCACAGCAGGTGTATTATGGGGCGCCATTGCAGGATGGATATCACTCAGTGTTAAAAGCCATGGAATAAAAGTATGTTTTTAAGAGAGATTTAAAAACAGGAAGAGAGGAGGCTTGTCTAACACTCAGGGGTAGGTCGTTCCAGAGCTTGGGAGCAGCAACGGCGAAAGCTCTGTCACCTCTAAGCTTCAGCCTTGTGTCAGGGACCGTCAACAGCAGCTGATCGGCTGATCTTAAGGATCGGGTGGGGCAGTAAGGCTGAAGGAGGTCGGAGAGATAGGTTGGCGCGAGGTTGTTTAGACATTTAAAAACAAATAAAAGGAGTTTAAAATGTATTCGGTAACGCACAGGGAGCCAGTGAAGGGACGCTAAAATAGGGGTGATGTGCTCACGTCTGCGGGTCTGTGTTAGCAGACGAGCAGCAGAGTTCTGTACGAGCTGCAGGCGGGCGAGGGAGGCCTGGCTAATGCCAACATACAGGGCATTACAGTAATCAAGACGAGTCGAGATAAAAGCGTGGATTAATTTCTCAAGATCATGTCTTGATAAAAGCGGTTTCACTTTCGCTATTTGGCGTAATTGATAAAAGCTTTTTTGAACGACGCTGCTGATTTGTTTTTCGAATTTAAAATCTGAGTCAAACTTTACCCCCAGGTTTGTGACAGAGTCGCTGAGATACGGGGTCAGAGTGCCGAGGTCAACGTTGGGGGAGGGAGAGCGACTTGGACCGAACAACATAACTTCTGTTTTGTCTTCATTTAGGCTCAGGAAGTTAGCTGAAAGCCAGACTTTGATGTCGTGCAGGCAGTCAATAAGACTTTGAACCGTGTTATTTTGTGCCATGGGAAAATAAATCTGGCAATCATCGGCATAAAAATGAAATGCAATACTGTACTTCCTAAAAATAGAACCAAGGGGGAGAAGGTAAAGCGCAAATAAAATTGGGGCAAGGATTGAAACACAAATAACACAAAATGATGCAGACAATCTGTACAGTTCAGGTTGTCTTAGACCAGGGGTCGGCAACCTTTACCACTCAAAGAGCCATTTTGACCCGTTTCACAAAATAAAGAAAACAATGGGAGCCACAAAACTCTTTTGAAATTTAAAATGAAATAACACTGCATACAAAGTTTTTTTTTTTGCTTTGTGCTATGTATAAACCAGGCGTCTCAGACACGCACCCGCAACTTAGTATGAAAATTTAATGTTAGTGCGACCCGCGAGTTCTATATGAATGCCGCTTGACAGCGTCACACTTGCCAACCCTCCCAATTTTTCCGGGAGACTCACAAATTTCATAGCAACTATTCTCTCGAATGTCTGCTGATTTTCACCCAAACAACAATAATAAGGGCGTGCTATGATGGCACTGCCTTAAGCGCCCTCTACAACCTGTACAAACGGGAGAACTTCCGCACCGTAACACAACATAAACACAACATAAACACAACAGAACAAATACCCAGAATCCCATGCATCCCTAACTCTTCCGGGCTACATTATACACCCCCGCTACCACCAAACCCCCCCGGCCCCCCGTGCGTCGGTTGAGGTGGGCTGGGTTGGGAGGGGAAGGGTTTGGTGGTAGTGGGGGTGTATAATGTAGCCCGGAAGAGTTAGGGATGCATAGGATTCTGGGTATTTGTTCTGTTGTGTTTATGTTGTGTTACAGTGCGGATGTTCTCCCGAAATGTGTTTGTCATTCTTGTTTGGTGTGGGTTCACAGTGTGGCGCATATTAGTAAGTGTTAAAGTTGTTTATATCACAACCCTTAGTGTAACCTGTATAGCTGTTGACCAAGTATGCTTTGCAGTCACTTACGTGTGTAAGCAGAGGCCGCATACTACATGTGACCAGGCCGGCACGCAGATAGCATGGTGTAAAAGCGGACGCGACGACATGTTGTAGAGGACGTTAGAGGCAGTGCCATCATGACACGCCCTCAATATTGTTGCCCGGGTGAAAATCAGAGAATGTTTGCCCCGGGAGATTTCTGGGAGAGGCACTGAAATCCGGAAACCTCTCGGAAAAATCGGGGGGGGTCGGCAAATATGCAGCTGTGCCGCATCAGAGTGATCAAAGAGATGCTCCGGAGCCGGGGGTTGCCGACCCCTGTCTTAGACAATTAGATAGGATGTCTTCTAGGACATTGAGGTCATTGTATATTCTCAGAGCATTGATTCCATCACAAACTGTTCAGGTTGTCTTGGAAGATGAGATAGGATGTATTCTACGACAACATAAAAAGTTCCGTTTGCGATGGATTCAATGTCCTGGGAATACAATGATTTGGATCAATCACAAACTGGACTGTTCAGGTTTGATCCTTTAGTGCCCACAAGGTACCCCTTCAGACAAACTGAACCGCCCAGGCAGGTTGTCCTAAGACAACCTGGACTTGTATTCTCAGGGCATTGAATTCATTGCAAACTGGATTGTTCAAGTTGTCATAAAATACAGGTAATCTGATCTTCTAAAACAATCTAGATTGGTCAATTCAATTTGCCTGAAAGGGACTTAGATTTTGCAGACAGACAACCTGAACAGTCCAGGTTGAGGAGATAAAATGTATTTAAATACAAATTGAGCAGTCCTGTTTGCGATCGATCCAGGTCATTGTAGTCTCAGGGCATTGAATCGACCGCAAACTGGTCTGTTCAGATTGTCTTAGAAGATGAGATAGTATTTTAAGACAATCTTACAAGATTAGATAAGATGTCTTTTAAGACAAATCAAAGAGTCCAGTTTGTGATCGACCTGGATGAAGGAGAACATTCACAGCCAAGTGTGTTACTAATGCTTTTCTTGGGGATTGCGCTCCCAACTCCCTTGAGATCAGTAACCAAATCTTTCCTTGTAATTCTGGGCTGACCTTGTTCTCGATCATCCTTACCCCACAAGGTGAAATCTTGCATGGAGTTCCACAGCAAGGTTGACCGGTAGACTAACTCTGTCTAACCCTAGTTTTGTGCGAGTCTACAATCTTGTCCCTGGGGTCCTTTGACCGAATGAAGAGTATTAATAAAGTCTTATCTTCCAGGAAAGATATTTTCAACTTCATCAACATTCCCAAAAACTTCTCGCTGACCAAGAGCAGCGTGCGAGTGGGCCAGCTGATGCACTTTGACTACTCCAGCCACAAGTACGTCTTCTCCATCAGCAACAACTTCAAGTCCCTGCTGCCTGACGCCTCGCCCATCCTGAACAAGCACTACAGCACGTGCGCCGTGGTGGGCAATAGCGGCATCCTGACGGGAAGCCACTGCGGCTCCGAGATCGACCGGGCCGACTTTGTGTTCCGCTGCAACTTCGCCCCCACCGAGGTCTATGCCAAGGACGTGGGCAGGAAGACCAACCTGACCACCTTCAACCCCAGTATTCTGGAAAGGTACTACAACAACCTGCTGACCATCCAGGACAGGAACAACTTCTTCCTGCACCTGAAAAAGCTGGAGGGGGCCATCCTGTGGATCCCGGCATTCTTCCTGCATACCTCGGCCACGGTGACCCGGACCCTGGTGGACTTCTTTGTGGAGCACAAGGGCCAACTGAAGGTGGAGCTGGCTTGGCCCGGAAACATCATGCATGACGTCAACAAGTAAGACAAACACATTCATAGCAATGTCATATCTTCTCAAGGCACAATGCTATAGAGCAGTGTTTCTTAACCATAGGGCCGGGGCCCATTGTTGGGCCGTGAGCGCCTGTTTCTCAGCTGTGGTCTGCATGGGCCTCTTGTGGCAGTAATGACAGTATCAAACAAGCAGAAGAAGCCGGAAGCTAAACATAGAGAAGTTTATTAAGCGCAAAAAATATGACTAATTTAGGGAAGCTGTATTCTTATTTACACTTTAATTTTATTTATAGTTTATTTAAGAAACATGATTATTATTTATTATTCATTTAGTTTAGCACACCCAAGTTGGTAAATTGTAAGAAATGTTTTTTTAAATTATTATTAGTCTATATGATGTTTAAGAAATATATGTATATAATATTATTATTACTAATTTAGTTAGAATTGATTTTGTATGTCAATTTATTTTTCATCAGTTTTTACAAATTCCTTTTTTGCAGTATATTTGACTAGTATTTATTTTTTGTAATCAGCCTGACCTAAGCCTTGATAATGCAAAACATGCTTTCATATCATTTGACAAGGTTGTAAACTGGAAGTATGTTATTTTGAATAGGATTATAAATCAAGAGTAAGAATACTAATTCAGTGTTAATATTTGAATGGGCCTCCATAAAATAGACAAATAGCTCTGATAAATTCAAAGAAAACTGGTTTTGTTTAATAAGATTCTACCCAAACATTTGATAAAGTCAAACACAAATAAGGAAACAAGAAGAAGGCCACATCGCAGTTATGTTTGGCCCCGGAGGGCCGCTTCTAACAGTGAATAGTATTATTACACAATTTTTTATGCATTTTATTAGTAGATTTTTTTTAAACTAAAATGTAAAAAAAATATGGTAAATTGCAATAATTTCACCACAAAATGTAGTGTATATTACTGTAAATGTAAAAACAGCACTGCTGTTTTTATGATTTAAAAAACAGGCAGCTCAGTTGTCAGAATTTTACTATAAAATTTACATTTGTTTTTTTTACTGTAAATAAAACCACAGTAAATTTCACAATTTTACCATGAAATGTATTGCTACTTTTACATTGCACAATTTGATGGATAACTTGCTTTGAAATCATTATAATTAGTATTTATTTTTATTTTTTTAAAATGTTTGGGTTTTTTTGGATAATATATTTTGGCATAATTAGACAATATTTAAGTTAACATCATTTGCGATTACATGGAGCACATTGATTTTTTTTCTCCCAAAATAGAAATAAATAATACATTTAGTAAGAAGAGTTACAGCACATATTATTTCCAGGCTTTCAAGGGCCAAATAAAATGATTTTTTTTAAACTAAAATGTAAAAAAAAATATGGTAAGTTGCTATAATTTCACCTCAAAATGTAGTATGTATTACTGTAAATGTAAAAACAGTACTGATGTTTTTATGGTAAAAAAAAAAAAAAAGGCAGCTCAGTTGCCAGAATTTTACTGTAAAATGTACATTTGTTTTTTAACTGTAAATGAAATAAATCTGCAATTTTACAGTAAAATTTGGGCACCTGAGCTGCCAGTTATTTTTTTTTATTTTTTATTTTTTTTTACTGCAAATAAACAACTGTAGATTTTTCAGTGTATTACTGTAAATGCCAAAACGACTCCACAGTTGTTTTTTTTCATTTAGAGAAAAATGCTGTGAAAACCACAGTAAATTTCATAATTTTACCATGAAATCTATTGCTACTTTTACATTGCACAATTTGATGGATAACTTGCTTTGAAATAATCATAATTAGTATTTATTTTAATTTTAAAAAATGTTTTTTTTTTGGATAATATATTTTGGCATAATTAGACAATATTTAAGTTAACATCATTTGCGATTACATGGAACACATTGTTTTTTTTTTCTCCCAAAATAGAAATAAATAATACATTTAGTAAGAAGAGTTACAGCACATATTATTTCCAGGCTTTCAAGGGCCAAATAAAATGATTTTTTTAAAACTAAAATGTAAAAAAAAATATGGTAAGTTGCTATAATTTCACCTCAAAATGTAGTGTATATTACTGTAAATGTAAAAACAGTACTGATGTTTTTATGGTAAAAAAAAAAAAAGGCAGCTCAGTTGCCAGAATTTTACTGTAAAATGTACATTTGTTTTTTAACTGTAAATGAAATAAATCTGCAATTTTACAGTAAAATTTGGGCACCTGAGCTGCCAGTTAGTTTTTTTTTTTTTTTTTTTTTACTGCAAATAAACAACTGTAGATTTTTCAGTGTATTACTGTAAATGCCAAAACGGCACCACAGTTGTTTTTTTTCATTTAGAGAAAAATGCTGTGAAAACCACAGTAAATTTCATAATTTTACCATGAAATCTATTGCTACTTTTACATTGCACAATTTGATGGATAACTTGCTTTGAAATAATCATAATTAGTATTTATTTTTATTTTAAAAAATGTTGTTTTTTTGGATAATATATTTTGGCATAATTAGACAATATTTAAGTTAACATCATTTGCGATTACATGGAGCACATTGTTTGTTTTTTTCTCTCAAAATATAAATAAATAATACATTTAGTAAGAAGAGTTACAGCACATATTATTTCCAGGCTTTCAAGGGCCAAATAAAATGATTTTTTTAAAACTAAAATGTAAAAAAAAATATGGTAAGTTGCTATAATTTCACCTCAAAATGTAGTGTATATTACTGTAAATGTAAAAACAGTACTGATGTTTTTATGGTAAAAAAAAAAAAGAAAAAAAAAAAGGCAGCTCAGTTGCCAGAATTTTACTGTAAAATGTAAATTTGTTTTTTTTACTGTAAATAAAATAAATCTGCAACCTTACAGTAAAATGTTGGCACCTGAGCTGCCAGTTAGTTCTTTTTTTGTTTTTTTTTACCGCAAATCAACAACTGTAGATTTTTCAGTGTATTACTGTAAATGCCAAAACGACACCACAGTTTTTTTTCATTAAGAGAAAAATGCTGTAAAAACCACAGTAAATTTCACAATTTTACCATGAAATCTATTGCTACTTTTACATTGCACAATTTGATAGATAACTTGCTTTGAAATCATCATAATTAGTATTTATTTTAATTTTAAAAATGGTTTTGAATTTTTGATAATATATTTTTGCATAATTAGTCAATATTTAAGTTAACATAATTTGCGATTACATGGAGCACATATATTTTTTTTTCCCAAAATTGAAAGAAAGAATACATTTAGTAAGAAGAGTTACAGCACTTTATTGATACATATTATTTCCAGGCTTTCGAGGGCCAAATAAAATGATTTTTTTTAAACTAAAATGTAAAAAAAATATGGTAAGTTGCTATAATTTCACCTCAAAATGTAGTGTATATTACTGTAAATGTAAAAACAGTACTGATGTTTTTATGGTAAAAAAAAAAAAAAAAAAGGCAGCTCAGTTGCCAGAATTTTACTGCAAAATGTACATTTGTTTTTTTTTTACTGTAAATGAAATAAATCTGCAATTTTACAGTAAAATTTGGGCATCTGAGCTGCCAGTTAGTTTTTTTTTGTTTTTTTTTACTGCAAATAAACAACTGTAGATTTTTCAGTGTATTACTGTAAATGCCAAAACGGCACCACAGTTTTTTTTCACTTAGAGAAAAATGCTATGAAAACCACAGTAAATTTCACAATTTTACCATGAAATCTATTGCTACTTTTACATTGCACAATTTGATAGATAACTTGCTTTGAAATCATCATAATTAGTATTTATTTTAATTTTAAAAATGGTTTTGAATTTTTGATAATATATTTTTGCATAATTAGTCAATATTTAAGTTAACATAATTTGCGATTACATGGAGCACATATATTTTTTTTCCCCAAAATTGAAAGAAAGAATACATTTAGTAAGAAGAGTTACAGCACTTTATTGATACATATTATTTCCAGGCTTTCGAGGGCCAAATAAAATGATTTTTTTTAAACTAAAATGTAAAAAAAAATATGGTAAGTTGCTATAATTTCACCTCAAAATGTAGTGTATATTACTGTAAATGTAAAAACAGTACTGATGTTTTTATGGTAAAAAAAAAAAAAGGCAGCTCAGTTGCCAGAATTTTACTGTAAAATGTACATTTGTTTTTTTTTACTGTAAATGAAAGAAATCTGCAATTTTACAGTAAAATTTGGGCACCTGAGCTGCCAGTTAGTTTTTTTTTGTTTTTGTTTTTTACTGCAAATAAACAACTGTAGATTTTTCAGTGTATTACTGTAAATGCCAAAACGGCACAACAGTTTTTTTTTTCATTTAGAGAAAAATGCTGTGAAAACCACAGTAAATTTCATAATTTTACCATGAAATCTATTGCTACTTTTACATTGCACAATTTGATGGATAACTTGCTTTGAAATAATCATAATTAGTATTTATTTTAATTTTAAAAAATGTTGTTTTTTTGGATAATATATTTTGGCATAATTAGACAATATTTAAGTTAACATCATTTGCGATTACATGGAGCACATTGGGTTTTTTTTCACCCAAAATAGAAATAAATAATACATTTAGTAAGAAGAGTTACAGCACATATTATTTCCAGGCTTTCAAGGGCCAAATAAAATGATTTTTTTTAAACTAAAATGTAAAAAAAAATATGGTAAGTTGCTATAATTTCACCTCAAAATGTAGTGTATATTACTGTAAATGTAAAAACAGTACTGATGTTTTTATGGTAAAAAAAAAAAAAAAGGCAGCTCAGTTGCCAGAATTTTACTGTAAAATGTACATTTGGTTTTTTTTTACTGTAAATTAAATAAATCTGCAATTTTACAGTAAAATTTGGGCACCTGAGCTGCCAGTTAGTTTTTTTAGTTTTTTTTTACTGCAAATAAACAACTGTAGATTTTTCAGTGTATTACTGTAAATGCCAAAACGGCACCACAGTTTTATTTTTCATTTAGAGAAAAATGCTGTGAAAACCACAGTAAATTTCATAATTTTACCATTAAATCTATTGCTACTTTTACATTGCACAATTTGATGGATAACTTGCTTTGAAATAATAAATTTTTAAAAATGTTGTTTTTTTGGATAATATATTTTGGCAGTATTTGACAATATTTAAGTTAACATCATTTGCGATTACATGGAGCACATTGTTGTTTTTTTCTCTCAAAATATAAATAAATAATACATTTAGTAAGAAGAGTTACAGCACATATTATTTCCAGGCTTTCAAGGGCCAAATAAAATGATTTTTTTTAAACTAAAATGTAAAAAAAATATGGTAAGTTGCTATAATTTCACCTCAAAATGTAGTGTATATTACTGTAAATGTAAAAACAGTACTGATGTTTTTATGGTAAAAAAAAAAAGGCAGATCAGTTGCCAGAATTTTACTGTAAAATGTACATTTGTTTTTTTACTGTAAATAAAATAAATCTGCAAATTTACAGTAAAATTTGGGCACCTGAGCTGCCAGTTAGGTTTTTTTTGTTTGTTTTTTTACTGCAAATAAACAACTGTAGATTTTTCAGTGTATTACTGTAAATGCCAAAACGACACCACCGTTTTTTTCATTAAGAGAAAAATGCTGTAAAAACCACAGTAAATTTCACAATTTTACCATGAAATCTATTGCTACTTTTACATTGCACAATTTGATGGATAACTTGCTTTGAAATCATCATAATTAGTATTTATTTTTATTTAAAAAATGGTTTTGAATTTTTGATAATATATTTTTGCATAATTAGTCAATATTTAAGTTAACATAATTTGCGATTACATGGAGCACATATATGTTTTTTCTCCCAAAATCGAAAGAAAGAATACATTTAGTAAGAAGAGTTACAGCACTTTATTGATACATATTATTTCCAGGCTTTCGAGGGCCAAATAAAATGATTTTTTTTAAACTAAAATGTAAAAAAAATATGGTAAGTTGCTATAATTTCACCTTAAAATGTAGTGTATATTACTGTAAATGTAAAAACAGTACTGCTGTTTTTATGGTAAAAAAAAAAAAAAAAAAAAAAAAAAGGCAGCTCAGTTGCCAGAATTTTACTGTAAAATGTACATTTGTTTTTTTACTGTAAATGAAATAAATCTGCAATTTTACAGTAAAATTTGGGCACCCGAGCTGCCAGTTAGTTTTATTTTGTTTTGTTTTTACTGCAAATAAACAACTGTAGATTTTTCAGTGTATTACTGTAAATGCCAAAACGGCACCACAGTTTTTTTTCATTTAGAGAAAAATGCTGTGAAAACCACTGTAAATTTCACAATTTTACCATGAAATCTATTGCTACTTTTACATTGCACAATTTGATGGATAACTTGCTTTGAAATAATCATAATTAGTATTTATTTTTATTTAAAAAAATGTTTTTTTGGATAATATATTTTGGCATAATTAGACAATATTTAAGTTAACATAATTTGCGATTACATGGAGCACATTGGTTTTTTTTTTCTCTCAAAATATAAATAAATAATACATTTAGTAAGAAGAGTTACAGCACATATTATTTCCAGGCTTTCAAGGGCCAAATAAAATGATTTTTTTTAAACTAAAATGTAAAAAAAAATATGGTAAGTTGCTATAATTTCACCTCAAAATGTAGTGTATATTACTGTAAATGTAAAAACAGTACTGATGTTTTTATGGTAAAAAAAAAAAAAAGGCAGCTCAGTTGCCAGAATTTTACTGTAAAATGTACATTTGTTTTTTTTACTGCAAATGAAATAAATCTGCAATTTTACAGTAAAATTTGGGCACCTGAGCTGCCAGTTAGTTTTATTTTGTTTTGTTTTTACTGCAAATAAACAACTGTCGATTTTTCAGTGTATTACTGTAAATGCCAAAATGACACCAGTGTTTTTTTTCATTAAGAGAAAAATGCTGTAAAAACCACAGTAAATTTCACAATTTTACCATGAAATCTATTGCTACTTTTACATTGCACAATTTGATGGATAACTTGCTTTAAAATCATCATAATTAGTATTTATTTTTATTTTAAAAATGGTTTTGAATTTTTGATAATATATTTTTGCATGATTAGTCAATATTTAAGTTAACATAATTTGCGAGTACATATATTTTTTTCTCCCAAAATAGAAAGAAAGAATACATTTAGTAAGAACAGTTACAGCACTTTATTGATACATATTATTTCCAGGCTTTCGAGGGCCAAATAAAATGAAGTGGCGGGTCACATCTGGCCCCCGGACCTTGAGTTTGACACCAGTGCATCAACAATTTGATTTGCCTGACTGGCTGGACAGGACAAATTAATAATAAAAAAAAAAGAAAAAAAATTTAATTTTTTTTTTGTATTCATTCCAAAATTGATATTTTAGTAACGATGCTTCCCCCTGGCAGGTACTGGAAGACGAAGAACCTCTCTCCCAAACGCCTCAGCACGGGCATCCTCATGTACACGCTGGCGTCGGCCATGTGCGACGAGATCCACCTGTACGGCTTCTGGCCCTTCGGCTGGGACCCCAACACGGGCAACGAGCTGCCCTACCACTACTATGACAAGAAAGGGACCAAGTTCACCACCAAGTGGCAGGAGACACACCAGCTTCCCAGCGAGTTCAAGCTGCTCTACCGCATGCACCGCGACGGCGTCACCAGACTCAGCCTGACGCACTGCACGTAGACGGGAGGGGACCGCTATGCATGACGAGGTTCACTACGCTCACATTCCACACCACGGAATTTCACGCCGCTTGGTCGCCTACGGTGACCGTTAAGCACTCGCCTCCATCACTCTCCTTCGCATGGCTGCTGGCTTGGACCGGAACCAATCAAAAAAAAAATCGTAAACACAGTGGAACCTCTAAAGTGGGAACCAGAACATTACGGAGTGAGGATTTGGACCATTTTTTTTGGATTTTCGTACATTTCTTCAATGAACAAGTAATGTACACAGAATTACAAACCTGTATTTATTGTGGCAATTACTGACCAGATGTCAACATTTTAAGTGTAAAAAGAAGTTAAAACCTGAAAGTAAAATGTGTTTTTAAGGCGGACCTGAAGAAGAAGGATGAAAAATGTTTTCCATTGACATAAATCCACTGTAAAAACAACAACAGTAGACGTTATGATAAAATAACTGGCAACTCGCTTGCCAGAATATTACTGTAAAAATAACAGCGGTACTGTTTTTCAATTTACAGTAATGCACCGTAAAAACTAAAAAATATAGATTTTACAGTAAAGAGCCCAGTCACAAGAACACTAATGTAAAAATAACAGCAGTGCTCTTTTTCCATTTGCAGTAATGCACTGTAAAAAAAAATGACGGTAGATTTTGCTGTAAATAAAAAAAATAGCAGCTCAATCGCCAGAATTTTACTGTAAAAATAACAGCGGTACTGTTTTTCAATTCACAGTAATGCACCGTAAAAAGAAAAACTATAGATTTTACAGTAAAAAGCCCAGTCACAAGAACACTGATGTAAAAATAACAACAGTGCTGTTTTTCCATTTGCAGTAATGCACTGTAAAAACAATGACGGTAGATTTTGCGGTAAATAAAAAAAATGGCAGGTCCATCGCCAGGATTACTGTAAAAATAATATTTTTACAGTAAAAATATATATTTTTTAAATATTATTTTTACAGTAAAAAATTTTTTTTTTTTAAATATTATTTTTACAGTCATGCACTGTAAAAACAATGACCGTATATTTGGCAGCTCAGTGGCCAAAATTTTATCATACATATAACAGTGGTATAGTTTTTAAAATTTACTGTAATTTGGTGTAAAAACAACTGTGGATTTTGCGGTAAAAAAAACCTAACAGTTCAATCGACAGGATTTTACCGTAAAAATAGAAGTTGTACCATTTTTCCATTTACAGTAATACACTGCAAAAACAATGAAGGTAGATTCTGCGGTAAAAGAAAAAAGGCAGCTCAATCGCCAGGATTACTATTATTTTTACAGTAAAAAATAATATTTTTACAGTAAAAAATAATATTTTTACAGTAAAAATAATATTTTTACAGTAAAAATATTATTATTTTTAAATATTATTTTTTACAGTAATACACTGTAAAAACAATGGCCGTAGATTTGGCGGCAAGAAATTGGCAGCTCAGTGGCCAAAATTTTAGCATACAAATAACAGTGGTACAGTTTTTAAAATTTACTGTAATTTGGTGTAAAAACGACTGTGGATTTTGGGGTAAAAAAAAAAATAGCAGTTCAATCGACAGGATTTTACCGTAAAAATAAAAGTCGTACCATTTTTCCATTTACAGTAATACACTGTAAAAAAACAATGAAGGTAGATTTTGCGGTAAAAAAAAAAAAAAAAAAAAGGCAGCTCAATCGCCAGGATTACTGTAAAAATAATATTTTTACAGTAACATTTTTTTTTTTTTTTTAAATATTATTTTTACAGTAATGCACTGTAAAAATAATGACCGTAGATTTGGCGGCAAGAAATTGGCATCTCAGTGGCCAAAATGTTAGCATACAAATAACAGTGGTATAGTTTTTAAAATTTACTATAATTTGGTTTAAAAATGACTGTGGATTTTGCGGTAAAAAAAACTAGGAGTTCAATCGACAGGATTTTACCGTAAAAATAAAAGTTGTACCATTTTTCCATTTACAGTAATGCACTGTAAAAACAATGACCGTAGATTTGGCGGCAAAAAATTGGCAGCTCAGTTGCCAACATTTTAGCATAAAAATAACAGTAGTGCCATTTTCAGTGTACTGTAATTTGGTGTACAAAAAACAACAACCGTAGATTTTGCAGTAAAAAAAACTGGGAGCTCAAACGGCAGGATTTTACGGTAAAAATAAAAGTCGTACACTTTTTCCATTCACAGTAATGCATTGTAAAAATAACGTCCGTATATTTTGCTGTAAAAAAAACCTGGTAGCTCAGTCGCCAGAATTGCGCCATAAAAATAACACTGGTACTCTTTTCCCACTTACAGTAATGCACTGTAAAAACAACAACCCTACATTTTACGGTAAATAACTGACTTTTACCGTAAAAATAACAGTGGTATCGTTTTTCTATTTATAGTAATTCAGTGTAAAAACTATGACATAGATTGTGCGGGAAATAACTGGCAGCTCAATCCCCAAATTTTACTGTAAAAATATAAGTCATACCATTTTTTCATGTACAGTAATGCGCTGTAAATACAAAGGCCGTAAATTTTACTGTAAAAATATAAGTCATACCATTTTTACATGTAGAGTTACGCACTGTAAATACAAAGACTGTCAATTTTACTGTAAAAATATAAGTCATACCATTTTTCCATGTACAGTAACGCACTGTAAATACAAAGACCGTAAGTTTTACTGTAAAAATATAAGTCATACCATTTTTCCATATAGAGTAATGCACTGTAAATACAAAGACCGTACATTTTACTGTAAAAATACAAGTCATACCATTTTTTCATGTACAGTAATGCACTGTAAATACAAAGACCGTACATTTTACTGTAAAAATACAAGTCATACCATTGTTCCATGTACAGTAACGCACTGTAAATACAAAGACCATACATTTTTTAGTAAAAATATAAGTCATACCATTTTTCCATATACAGTAACACACTGTAAATACAAAGACCGTAAATTTTACTGTAAAAATGTAAGTCATACCATTTTTCCATGTACAGTAACACACTGTAAATACAAAGATCAAAAATGTTACTGTAAATATATGTCATACCATTTTTCCATATACAGTAACGCACTGTGAATACAAAGACCGTGAATTTTACTGTAAAAATACAAGTAATACCATTTTTCTATGTACAATAACGCACTGTAAATACAAAGACCGTACGTTTTACTGTAAAAATATAAGTCATACCATTTTTCCATATAGAGTAATGCACTGTAAATACAAAGACAGTGAATTTTACTGTAAAAATACAAGTCATACCATTTTTCCATGTACAGTAAGGCACTGTAAATACAAAGACCATACATTTTACTGTAAAAATACAAGTCATACCATTTTTTCCATATACAGTAACACGCAGTAAATACAAAGACCGTGAATTTTACTGTAAAAATATAAGTCATACCATTTTTCCATGTACAGTAATGCACTGTAAATACAAAGACCGTGGATTTTACTGTAAAAATACAAGTCATACCATTTTTCCATATACAATAACACACTGAAAATACAAAGACCGTAAATTGTACTGTAAAAATGTAAGTCATACCATTTTTCCATGTACAGTAAAGCACTGTAAATACAAAGACCGTAAATTTAACTGTAAACATAAAAGTCATACCATTTTTCCATATACAGTAACGCACTGTAAATACAAAGACCGTAAGTTTTACTGTAAAAATATAAGTCATACCATTTTTCCATATAGAGTAACGCACTGTAAATACAAAGACAGTGAATTTTACTGTAAAAATACAAGTCATACAATTTTTCCATGTACAGTAATGCACTGTAAATGCAAAGACCGTAAATTTTACTGTAAAAATACAAGTCATACCATTTTCCCATATACAGTAACACGCTGTAAATACAAAGACCGTGAATTTTACTGTAAAAATATAAGTCATACCATTTTTCCATGTACAGTAATGCACTGTAAATTCAAAGACCATACATTTGACTGTAAACATAAAAGTCACACCATTTTTCCATATACAGTAACGCACTGTAAATACAAAGACCGTACATTTTACTGTAAAAATATAAGTCATAAAATGTTTCTATATACAGTAACACACTGTAAATACAAAGACCGTGAATTCTACCATAAAAATACAAGTCATGCCATTTTTCCAAGTACAGTAATGCACTGTAAATACAAAGACCGTAAATTTTACTGTAAAAATATAAGTCAACCAATTTTTAATGTACAGTAATGCACTGTAAATACAAAGACCATACATTTTAATGTAAAAATGTAAGTCATACCATTTCTACATATACAGTAACGCACTGTGAATACAAAGACCGTGAATTTTACTGTAAAAATACAAGTCATACCATTTTTCCATGTACAGTAATGCACTGTAAATACAAAGACCATACATTTTACTGTAAAAATACAAGTCATACCATTTTTTCCATATACAGTAACACGCTGTAAATACAAAGACCGTGAATTTTACTGTAAAAATATAAGTCATACCATTTTTCCATGAAACAATAACGCACTGTAAATACAAAGACCGTACATTTTACTGTAAAAATATAAGTCATAACATTTTTCTATATACAGTAACACACTGTCAATACAAAGACCGTGAATTGTACCATAAAAATACAAGTCATACCATTTTTCCAAGTACAGTAATGCACTGTAAATACAAAGACAGTAAATTTTACTGTAAAAATATAAGTCATACCATTTTTACATGTACAGTAGTGCACTGTAAATACAAAGACCGTACATTTTACTGTAAAAATGTAAGTCATACCATTTCTCCATATACAGTAACACACTGTGAATACAAATACAGTAGATTTTACTGTAAAAATATAAGTCATTCCATTTTTCCATGTACAGTAACGCACTGTAAATACAAAGACCGTGAATTTTACTGTAAAAATACAAGTCATAGCATTTTTCCATGTACAGTAACGCACTGTAAATACAAAGACTGTACATTTTACTGTAAAAATATAAGTCATACCATTTTTCCATGTACAGTAACACACTGTAAATACAAAGAACCATTATTTTACTGTAAAAATATAAGTCATACCATTTTTCCATGTACAGTAACACACTGTAAATACAAAGACCCATTATTTTACTGTAAAAATATAAGTCATACCATTTTTCCATGTACAGTAACACACTGTAAATACAAAGACCCATTATTTTGCTGTAAAAATATAAGTCATACCATTTTTTCATGTACAGTAACGCGCTGTAAATAAAGAGACTGTAAATTTTACTGTAAAAATACAAGTAATAAACTTTCCCATGTACAGTAACACACTGTAAATGCAAAGACCGTAAATTTTTACTATAAACATAAAAGTCATACCATATTTCCATGCACAGTAACGCATTATAAATACAAAGACGGTAAATTTTACTGTAAAAATACAAGTCTTACCATTTTTCCATGTACAATAATGACCTCAAAAGGGACAAGCGGTAGAAAATGGATTGATGGATGTATGGAGTAACGCACTGTAAATACAAAGACCGTGAATTTTACTGTAAAAATATAAGTCATACCATTTTTCCATGTACAGTAAAGCACTGTAAATACAAAGACCGTACATTTTACTGTAAACATAAAAGTCATACCAATTTTCCATACACAGTAATGCACTGTAAATACGAAGTACGAATTTTACTGTAAAAAAAAAAAAATGGCAGAATTGTAGCGTAAAAATACCAGTGGTATCGATTTTTTATTAAATGTAAATTGGTGTAAAAACAATCTTGCGGTAAAAAACTGGTAGCTTAATTGCCGGATTTCTATTTACAGTCATGCACTGTAAAAACTAAGAGCGTACATTTTTATGTGAAAAAACTGGCAGCTCGGTAGTACCGTAAAAACACAAAAACAGTGGTTCTATTTTCAATTTAAATTTAAAAATACCATGAATCTTAACGGTAAATTTTGGCGACTGAGATGACAGTTTCTTTGTTTTTACCGTAAAATGTGAAATATTTGGAACAGTGTGCTGCAAAAGTGTAAAAAGAAGTTCATGGCTGTTTAAAAGTCGAGTGCAAAGCATACACGATAGAATAGAAGGAAGAAGTATCATTTTCCCACCTCCGACTCTATGGTTATCATCGCATTTGTTCCACTTTGAAGGTTCCACTGCAGTGGGGTGTTTGATGTGGACTGAAATCACTGCCTCGTCTCAGGGAAGGAAGGGAGTGAGTTCAGTGTTGTTTTTCTTCTTCTTCTTCCTGTCGGCCAACAACATGACTTGTGAGACAAGCTGCACTAATATCTGTTTACAAGACTGTGCTCCTCCAAAGCTTTGTGGACACCCGGAAAAATGTTTGGGGACAAATAAAACGACATTCCAATGAAAAGCCATACATGGACAGAGAGAAGCCTTTATAGATATAGCCTATTTGTTGTTGTTGTTGTTGTTGTTGTTGTTGTGTTAGTGTAAACATGTGTTATGAAATCAGCCTTTAGCCACGCCAGCGCAGGACCTAACGGTATTTGAGCAAAAGCAATGAAATGATGGGAAGGTCATCACGTTAAATACGCATCCAAACAGATTACTCATTTTTATGCGATTCGCAGCCATGTTTTCATATCTTTATGTGTCAGGGGAGCTACAACTTCATTTTCGTAACTTTCCGACTTTTTTCTCGTAACATCATAACTTTATTGTCGCAGTATTACTACTTTTGTCGTAAAATTACGACTTAATTGGTATAATTTGATGACTTTGTTGCAACTTTCCGACTTTTTTCTCGTAACATCATGACATTGTTGTCGCAGTATTACTACTTTTGTCGTAAAATTACGACTTAATTGGTATAATTTGATCACTTTGTTGCAACTCTACGACTCTATTCTCGTAACATCATGAGTTTGTTGTCGAAGTATTACTACTTTTGTCGTAAAATTACGACTTAATTGGTATAATTTGATCACTTTGTTGCAACTCTACGACTCTATTCTCGTAACATCATGAGTTTGTTGTCGAAGTATTACTACTTTTGTTGTAAAATTACGACTTAATTGGTATAATTTGATGACTTTGTTATATAACTTTCCGACTTTTTAGTCGTAACATCATGACTTTATTGTCGCAGTATTACTACTTTTGTCGTAAAATTACGACTTAATTGGTATAATTTGCTGACTTTGTTGCAACTTTCCGACTTTTGTCTCGTAACATCATGACTTTGTTGTCGCAGTATTACTACTTTTGTCGTAAAATTACGACTTAATTGGTATAATTTGATCACTTTGTTGAAACTCTACGACTTTATTCTCGTAATATCATAGCTTTATTGTCGCAGTATTACTACTTTTGTCGTAAAATTACGACTTAATTGGTATAATTTGATGACTTTGTTGCAACTTTCCGACTTTTGTCTCGTAACATCATGACTTTGTTGTCGCAGTATTACTACTTTTGTCGTAAAATTACGACTTAATTGGTATAATTTGATCACTTTGTTGAAACTCTACGACTTTATTCTCGTAATATCATGAGTTTGTTGTCGAAGTATTACTACTTTTGTCGTACAATTACGACTTAATTGGTATAATTTGATGACTTTGTTATAACTTTCCGACTTTTTACTCGTAACACCATGACTGTTGTCGAAGTATTACTACTTTTGTCGTAAAATTAAGACTTAATTGGTATAATTTGATGACTTTGTTGCAACTCTACGACTTTATTCTCGTAACGTCATGACTTTGTTGTCGCAGTATTACTACTTTTGTCGTAAAATGACGACTTAATTGGTATAATTTGATGACTTTGTTGCAACTTTCCGACTTTTTTCTCGTAACATCATGACTTTATTGTCGCAGTATTATTACTTTTGTCGTAAAATTGCGACTTAATTGGTGTAATTTGATGACTTTGTTGCTACTCTACGACTTTATTCTCGTAACATCATGAGTTTGTGGTCGCAGTATTACTACTTTTGTCGTAAAATGACGACTTAATTGGTATAATTTGATGACTTTGTTGCAACTTTCCGACTTTTTTCTTGTAACATCATAACTTTATTGTCGCAGTATTACTACTTTTGTCGTAAAATTACGACTTAATTGGTATAATTTGATGACTTTGTTGCAACTTTCCGACTTTTGTCTCGTAACATCATGACTTTGTTGTCGCAGTATTACTACTTTTGTCGTAAAATTACGACTTAATTGGTATAATTTGATCACTTTGTTGCAACTCTACGACTTTATTCTCGTAATATCATGAGTTTGTTGTCGAAGTATTTCTACTTTTGTCGTACAATTACGACTTAATTGGTATAATTTGATGACTTTGTTGCAACTTTCCGACTTTTTACTCGTAACACCATGACTGTTGTCGAAGTATTAATACTTTTGTCGTAAAATTACGACTTAATTGGTATAATTTGATGACTTTGTTATAACTTTCCGACTTTTTACTCGTAACATCATGACTTTGTTGTCAAAGTATTACTACTTTTGTCGTAAAATTACGACTTAATTGGTATAATTTGATGACTTTGTTGCAACTCTACGACTTTTGTCTCGTAACATCATGACTTTGTTGTCGCAGTATTACTACTTTTGTCGTAAAATTACGACTTAATTGGTATAATTTGATCACTTTGTTGAAACTCTACGACTTTATTCTCGTAATATCATGAGTTTGTTGTCGAAGTATTACTACTTTTGTCGTACAATTACGACTTAATTGGTATAATTTGATGACTTTGTTATAACTTTCCGACTTTTTACTCGTAACACCATGACTGTTGTCGAAGTATTACTACTTTTGTCGTAAAATTAAGACTTAATTGGTATAATTTGATGACTTTGTTGCAACTCTACGACTTTATTCTCGTAACGTCATGACTTTGTTGTCGCAGTATTACTACTTTTGTCGTAAAATGACGACTTAATTGGTATAATTTGATGACTTTGTTGCAACTTTCCGACTTTTTTCTCGTAACATCATGACTTTATTGTCGCAGTATTACTACTTTTGTCGTAAAATTACGACTTAATTGGTATAATTTGATGACTTTGTTGCAACTCTACGACTATATTCTCGTAACATCATGACTTTGTTGTCGCAGTGTTACTGCTTTTGTTGTAAAATTACGACTTAATTGGTATAATTTGATGACTTTGTTGCAACTTTCCGACTTTTTTCTCGTAACATCATGACTTTATTGTCGCAGTATTACTACTTTTGTCGTAAAATTACGACTTAATTGGTATAATTTGATGACTTTGTTGCAACTCTACGACTATATTCTCGTAACATCATGACTTTGTTGTCGCAGTGTTACTGCTTTTGTTGTAAAATTACGACTTAATTGGTATAATTTGATGACTTTGTTGCAACTTTCGAACTTTTTTCTCGTAACATCATGACTTTATAGTCGCAGTTTTACTACTTTTGTCGTAAAATTACGACTTAATTGGTATAATTTGATGACTTTGTTGCAACTTTCCGACTTTTTTCTCGTAACATCATGACTTTGTTGTCGCAGTATTACTACTTTTGTCGTAAAATGACGACCTAATTGGTATAATTTGATGACTTTGTTGCAACTTTCCGACTTTTTTCTCGTAACATCATGACTTTGTTGTAGCAGTATTATTACATTTGTTGTAAAATTACGACTTAATTGGTATAATTTGATGACTTTGTTGCAACTTTCCGACTTTTTTCTCGTAACATCATGACTTTATTGTCGCAGTATTATTACTTTTGTCATAAAATTGCGACTTAATTGATATAATTTGATGACTTTGTTGCAACTCTACGACTATATTCTCGTAACATCATGACTTTGTTGTCGCAGTGTTACTGCTTTTGTTGTAAAATTACGACTTAATTGGTATAATTTGATGACTTTGTTGCAACTTTCCGACTTTTTTCTCGTAACATCATGACTTTGTTGTCGCAGTATTACTACTTTTGTCGTAAAATTACGACTTAATTGGTATAATTTGATGACTTTGTTATAACTTTCCGACTTTTTACTCGTAACACCATGACTGTTGTCGAAGTATTACTACTTTTGTCGTAAAATTACGACTTAATTGGTGTAATTTGATGACTTTGTTGCAACTCTACGACTTTATTCTCGTGATATCATGAGTTTGTTGTCGCAGTATTACTACTTTTGTCGTAAAATGACGACTTAATTGGTATAATTTGATGACTTTGTTGCAACTTTCCGACTTTTTTCTTGTAACATCATGACTTTGTTGTCGCAGTATTACTACTTTTGTCGTAAAATGACGACTTAATTGGTATAATTTGATGACTTTGTTGCAACTTTCCGACTTTTTTCTCGTAACATCATGACTTTGTTGTAGCAGTATTATTACATTTGTTGTAAAATTACGACTTAATTGGTATAATTTGATGACTTTGTTGCAACTTTCCGACTTTTTTCTCGTAACATCATGACTTTATTGTCGCAGTATTATTACTTTTGTCATAAAATTGCGACTTAATTGGTATAATTTGATCACTTTTTGCAACTCTACGACTTTATTCTCGTAATATCATGAGTTTGTTGTCGAAGTATTTCTACTTTTGTCGTACAATTACGACTTAATTGGTATAATTTGATGACTTTGTTGCAACTTTCCGACTTTTTACTCGTAACACCATGACTGTTGTCGAAGTATTAATACTTTTGTCGTAAAATTACGACTTAATTGGTATAATTTGATGACTTTGTTATAACTTTCCGACTTTTTACTCGTAACATCATGACTTTGTTGTCAAAGTATTACTACTTTTGTCGTAAAATTACGACTTAATTGGTATAATTTGATGACTTTGTTGCAACTCTACGACTATATTCTCGTAACATCATGACTTTATTGTCGCAGTATTACTACTTTTGTCGTAAAATGACGACTTAATTGATATAATTTGATGACTTTGTTGCAACTTTCCGACTTTTTTCTCTTAACATCATGACTTTATTGTCGCAGTATTACTACTTTTGTCGTAAAATGACGACTTAATTGGTATAATTTGATGACATTGTTGCTACTCTACGACTTTTTTCTCGTAACATCATGACTTTATTGTCGAAGTATTACTACTTTTGTCGTAAAATTACGACTTAATTGGTATAATTTGATGACTTTGTTGCAACTCTACGACTTTATTCTTGTAACGTCATGACTTTGTTGTCGCAGTATTACTACTTTTGTCGTAAAATGACGACTTAATTGGTATAATTTGATGACTTTGTTGCAACTTTCCGACTTTTTTCTTGTAACATCATGACTTTGTTGTCGCAGTATTACTACTTTTGTCGTAAAATGACGACTTAATTGGTATAATTTGATGACTTTGTTGCAACTTTCCGACTTTTTTCTCGTAACATCATGACTTTATTGTCGCAGTATTACTACTTTTGTCGTAAAATTACGACTTAATTGGTATAATTCGATGACTTTGTTGCAACTTTCCGACTTTTTTCTCGTAACATCATGACTTTGTTGTCGCAGTATTACTACTTTTGTCGTAAAATTACGACTTAATTGGTATAATTTGATGACTTTGTTGCAACTTTCCGACTTTTTTCTCATAACATCATGACTTTATTGTCGAAGTATTACTACTTATGTCGTAAAATTACGACTTAATTGGTATAATTTGATGACTTTGTTGCAACTCTACGACTTTATTCTCGTAACATCATGACTTTATTGTCGCAATATTACTACTTTTGTCGTAAAATAACGACTTAATTGGTATAATTTGATGACTTTGTTGCTACTCTATGACTTTATTCTCCTAAAATCATGACTTTATTGTCGTAGTATTAATATTTTTGTCGTAAAATTACGACCTAATTTGTATAATTTGATCACTTTGTTGCAACTCTACGACTTTATTCTCGTAACATCATGACTTTGTTGTCGCAGTATTACCACTTTTCTCGTAAAATTACGACCTAATTGGTATAATTTGATGACTTTGTTGCAACTTTCAGATTTTTTTCTCATAACATCATGACTTTATTGTCGCAGTATTACCACTTTTGTCGTAAAATTACTACTTAATTGGTATAATTTGATCACTTTGTTGCAACTCTACAACTTTATTCTCGTAACATTATGACGTTATTTTTGCAGGATTACTTACTTGCTTTCACAACTTTGACATTATTCTCGTAAATCTATAACTTTATTGTTTTAACTACAACTTTTTCCCTTGTAGCAACACAACCCTATTTTCTTGACTTTCCGATTTTACCTTCCTATTTTCATCATTGGTGTAAAAATGACTGAGATATAAAAAAAATGGCAGTTCAGTCGACAGGATTTTACTGTAAAAATAAAAGTCGTACCAATTTCCCATTTACAGTTATGCACTGTAAAAACAATGACCGTAAATTTGGCGGCAAAAAATTAGCAGCTCAGGGGCCAAAATTGTTGCATAAAAATAACAGTAGTGCCATTTTTCAATGTACCATAATTTGGTGTAAAAAAAAACCAACAACCGTAGATTTTGCAGTAAAAAACTGCGAGCTCAAACGACAGGATTTTACTGTAAAAATAAAAGTCGTACCGTTTTTTCCATTCACAGTAATGCATTGTTAAGATAACGTCCGTAGACTTGGTTGCAAAAAATGTACAGCTTTGTGGCAAAAATCCATCCATCAATCCATTTTCTACCGCTTGTCCCTTTTGGGGTCGCGGGGTGTGCTGGAACCAATGTTACCATTAAAATAACAATGGCAGCCTTTTTCAATTTATCGTAATTTAATCGTATGCTAGCATGCTAACATAAATATGCTAACAGTTAGCATATGTCACATACCAGGTTATATGACTGTAAGGTGTATGGCTGTGTAATTAGAGAAAAAAACGTAAAGTTAGTTAAAAAGTTAGCACTTTAATGTTAGCGTGCTAGCATGCGGAAGTTAGCACGTTAACAGTTGACGAGTGTCACATACCAAGTTATATGACTCTAGGGTAAACGGTTGCCAAATTAGCTCAAAAAGCTAGCACTTTAATGTTAGCATGCTAGCATGCTAATGTGAACATGCAGTTAGAATGTTTCAAATACCAAGTTATATGACTGTAAGGTGTATAGTCGTCGGCGGGAACGAGACCTTTCTGACGGTATAACATATGTGGGGGTTCGGTGGCCAGTTCGTCTCGTATTAGACGCAAGAGAAAGGTGCGGAACTATGATAATAATAATAAAGTTAGAAAAGTGAGCAATAATAATATGGACTGAAAGCAGCATGGGAATGGACGCTTGCAATGCAGCAGGCCCATAAAAAAACCTTTTCAAAACTGGTTACAGAACCTCTTTTTGG
Organism: Nerophis lumbriciformis; assembly: GCF_033978685.3. Lineage (NCBI taxonomy): Eukaryota > Metazoa > Chordata > Actinopteri > Syngnathiformes > Syngnathidae > Nerophis > Nerophis lumbriciformis. Next base: position 8,798,104 of record NC_084567.2, on the reverse strand, counting down.
TTGCTGACAAATACGATATTCAAGTAAGAATGGATATGGCGTAAAAACGTATTTTTAAAAATTGATTATTTAAAAAAAAAAAAAAAGCGCAAAAATGTTGTTTGTTTTTAAATTATGAATCGATTTGGAATCGGTTTAAATAAGAATAGTGTTTCGGATGAGAATCTATTTTTTAGAGTGCCTCTCGAGTACAGACCAAAAATGTAGCGCAGGTTTAATGGGTCCATGTACCTTCCGTTCATTCTCGTTCCAATTGTGAAACGCAAATCAAAAAATTTAATTAGGGCCGTTTTTCGATTTTAATTATATATGGTAGATTTTGAAACAAACAAAAAGGGGTAGATTGTCATTCAAATATTGCCATAAAATTGGATTTTGTGCTGTTTACCTTCTATGATTCAAATTTTTCAAGATAAACACAAAAATCGGGGGGAAAAAAAGTTAATCAAAAATGCAAAAATCTGTGTGATGACAAATTGAACCGGAAACGGTGTTTTAGATTTTCCTTTGCGTTGAGCGTGTTTTTAGCATTACGGTAACATCTTTGTTCAGCGGGAGTCCTATTGTCGTTTAAAAAAAAAGTGTCATCAAATAGTTGTCCAACTTTTGTTTCAGAAATGAAAACAGGAAAAAATGGCCCGATATTTGTTTTTTGATTTGCATTTAAGAATTGCATTTAAGATTGTGTCCCAATCTGATAGTGATATCGGATTAGTACGACTGTTTTTATTACTACAGTGCTTTGCATTACGATGTACAAATGTTGTCCCAATCTGATACTGATATCAGATTGGCACAACTGTTTCTTTTGCAACAGTGTTTTGCGTTACAATGTAAAAATTGTGTCCTGATCCAATATATCGGATTGGTACGACTGTTTTTATTACGATAGTGTTTTGCGCTGTGATGTTAAGATTGTGTCCTGATTCAATACTGAGATCGGATCGGTACGACTTTTTTTAATACAACAGTGTTTTGCTTTACGATGTAAAAATCGTGTCCCGATCTGATGCTGATATCGGATTGGTACGACTGCTTTTATTACGACAGCGTTTTGCGTTACAATGTAAAAATTGTGTCCTGATCCAATATATCGGATTGGTACGACTGTTTTTATTACGAAAGTGTTTTTGCTATGATGTTAAGATTGTGTCCTGATTCGATACTGAGATCGGACTGGTTCAACTGTTTTTAATACAACAGTGTTTTAAGTTACGATGTAAAAATTGTGTCCCGATTTGATACTGATATCAGATTGGTACAACTGTTCTTATTACGACAGTGTTTTGCGTTACAATGTAAAAATTGTGTCCCGATCCGATATCGGAATAGTACGACTGTATCGTATTGTCCTCCAGTCAAAGGAGCGCGATACGGAGTTGGAAAAATAATCCTAACTCTCTTCATTACCAATATAAACAACACACAAAATACTAGGAGTGTCCTGATACGATACCGATATCCGATTGGTACGACTGTTTTTAATACAACAGTGTTTTGCGTTACGATGTAAAAATTGTGTCCCGATCCGATATTGATATCAGTTTGGTACGACTGTTTTTATTATGACAGTGTTTTGCGTTATGATGTAAAAACGTTGTCCTGATCTGATACTGATATCGGATTGGTACAACTGTTTTTATTACGATAGTGTTTTGCGCTATGATGTTAAGATTGTGTCCTGATTCGATACTGAGATCGGATTGGTACGACTGTTTTTAATACAACAGTGTTTTGCGTTACGATGTAAAAACGTTGTCCCGATCTGATACTGATATCGGATTGGTACAACTGTTTTTATTCCGACAGTGTTTTGCATTACAATGTAAAAATTGTGTCCCGATCTGATATCGGATTAGTACGACTGTATCGTATTGTCCTCCAGTCAAAGGAGCGCGATACAGAGTTGGAAAAAGAATCCTAACTCACTTCATTACCAATATAAACAACACACAAAATACTGTCCTGATACGATACTGATATCCGATTGGTACGACTGTTTTTATTACGACAGTGTTTTGCGTTACGATGTAAAAATATTGTCCCAATCTGATACTGATATCAGATTGGTACAACTGTTTCTTTTGCAACAGTGTTTTGCGTTACAATGTAAAAATTGTTTCACGATCCGATATATCGGATTGGTACGACTGTTTTTATTACGATAGTGTTTTGCGCTATGATGTTAAGATTGTGTCCTGATTTGATACTGAGATCGGATTGGTACGACTGTTTTTAATGCAACAGTGTTTTGCGTTTCGATGTAAAAACGTTGTCCTGATCTGATACTAATATCGGATTGGTACAACTGTTTTTATTACGACAGTGTTTTGCGTTACAATGTAAAAATGGTGTCCCGATCCGATATCGGATTAGTACGACTGTATCGTATTGTCCTCCAGTCAAAGGAGCGCGATACAGAGTTGGAAAAATAATCCTAACTCACTTCATTACCAATATAAACAACACACAAAATACTGTCCTGATACGATACTGATATCCGATTGGTACGACTGTTTTTATTACGACAATGTTTTGCGTTATGATGTAAAAATATTGTCCCAATCTGATACTGATATCGGATTGGTACAACTGTTTTTATTACGACAGTGTTTTGCGTTACAATGTAAAAATTGTGTCACGATCCGATATATCGGATTGGTACGACTGTTTTTATTACGATAGTGTTTTGCGCTATGATGTTAAGATTGTGTCCTGATTCGATACTGAGATTGGATTGGTACGACTGTTTTTAATACAACAGTGTTTTGCGTTACGATGTGAAAATTGTGTCCCAATCTGATGCTGATATCGGATTGGTACGACTGCTTTTATTACGACAGTGTTTTGCGTTACAATGTAAAAATTGTGTCCTGATCCAATATATCGGCTTGGTACGACTGTTTTTATTACGATAGTATTTTGCGCTATGATGTTAAGATTGTGTCCTGATTTGATACTGATATCGGATTGGTACGATTGTTTTTAATACAACAGTGTTTTGCGTTACGATGTAAAAATTGTGTCCTGATCTGATGCTGATATCGGATTGGTACAACTGTTTTTATTACGACAGTGTTTTGCGTTACAATGTAAAAATTGTGTCCCGATCCGATATCGGATTAGTACGACTGTATCGTATTGTCCTCCAGTCAAAGGAGCGCGATACAGAGTTGGAAAAATAATCCTAACTCACTTCATTACCAATATAAACAACACACAAAATACTGTCCTGATACGATACTGATATCCAATTGGTACGACTGTTTTTATTACGACAGTGTTTTGCGTTACGATGTAAAAATGTTGTTCCGATCTGATACTGATATCGGATTGGTACGATTGTTTTTAATACAACAGTGTTTTGCGTTACGATGTAAAAATTGTGTCCTGATCTGATGCTGATATCGGATTGGTACAACTGTTTTTATTACGACAGTGTTTTGCGTTACAATGTAAAAATTGTGTCCCGATCCGATATCGGATTAGTACGACTGTATCGTATTGTCCTCCAGTCAAAGGAGCGCGAAACAGAGTTGGAAAAAGAATCCTAACTCACTTCATTACCAATATAAACAACACACAAAATAGTAGGAGTGTCCTGATACGATACTGATATCCGATTGGTATGACTGTTTTTATCACGACAGTGTTTTGCGTTACGATGTAAAAATTTTGTTCCAATCTGATACTGATATCAGATTGGTACAACTGTTTCTTTTGCAACAGTGTTTTGCGTTACAATGTAAAAATGGTGTCCCGATCCGATATATCGGATTGGTACGACTGTTTTTATTACGATAGTGTTTTGCGCTATGATGTTAAGATTGTGTCCTGATTCGATACTGAGATCGGATTGGTACGACTGTTTTTAATACAACAGTGTTTTGCGTTACGATGTAAAAATTGTGTCCTAATACGATACTGGTATCCGATTGGTACGACTGTTTTTATTCCGACAGTGTTTTGCGCTCCAATGTAAAAATCGTGTCCCGATCCGATATCGGATTGGTACGAGTCCTATTGTCGTTTTTAAAAAAGTGTCATCAAATAGTTGTCCAACTTTTGTTTCAGAAATGAAAACAGGAAAAAATGGCCCGATATTTGTTTTTTGATTTGCATTTAAGAATTGGAAATAGAATGAACGGAAGGTACACGGATCGTAATGTATGAACAATTTTGTCGGGTTAAAAAACGAGGCAATAGAACATTCTGGACATATTTCTATTTGAACCGCAGTTGATTTGGAGTTTTAGTCCCAGTCATGTGAAAATAGCGATGGTAATATTTAGGACAACATTGCCAAAAGTATTTGGCCACCTGCCTTGACTCACATATGAACATGAAGTGCCATCCCGCTCCTAACCCATAGGGTTCTATATGATGTCGGTTCCACCTTTTGCAGCTATTACAGCTTCAACTCTTCTGGGAAGGCTGTCCACAAGGTTGCGGAGTGTCTTTATAGCAATTTTCCACCGTTCTTCCAAAAGCGCATTGGAAGATGTTGGTGGAGAAGGCCTGGCTCTCTGTCTCCGTTCTAATTCATCCCAAAGGTGTTCAGGTCAGGACTCTGTGCAGGCCAGTCAAGTTCATCCACAGACTCTTGTCATACATGTCTTTATGGACCTGGCTTCGTGTTGGAAGAGGAATCCTGGTATCCTGGAGCATTCAAAGGTCCTTTCACTGGAACTAAGGGGCCAAGCCCATCCATCCATCCATCCGTTTTCTACCGCTTATTCCCTTCGGGGTCGCTGGAGCCTATCCCAGCTACAATCGGGCGCAAGGCGGGGTACACCCTGGACAAGTCGCCACCTCATTGCAGGGCCAACTCATGTTACACTTAAACTAGAGATGTATATTATCGGCCGATAAATGCTTTAAAGTGTAATATCGGAAATTATCGGTATCGTTTTTTTTTTGTTTTTTTTAATTTTTTTTAATTAAATCAATATAAAAAACACAAGATACACTTACAATTAGTGCACCAACCCAAAAGGGTTGTTTCTTTCTGTAATTAATATTGTGGTTCCTACATTATATATCAATATATATCAATACAGTCTGCAAGGGATACAGTCCGTAAGCACACACACGTGCTGCTGGTGCACTAATAGTACTAACCTTTAACAGTTAATTTTACTCATTTTCATTAATTACTAGTTTCAATGTAACTGTTTTTATATTGTTTTACTTTCTTTTTTAATTTATTCATCTTATTTTATAATTTTTTTTAAAAAAGGACCTTATCTTCACCATACCTGGTTGTGAAAATTAGGCATAATAATGAGTTAATTCCACGACTGTATATATCGGTTTCGGTTGATATCGGTATCGGTAATTAAGAGTTGGACAATATCGGATATCGGCAAAAAAGCCAATATCGGACATCCCTAACTTAAACCTATTTTGCGGGCCGTGGGTTGGATTAAACCTGTTCGTGGGCCTGATACGACCCCTGGGCCGTGCGTTCGACACCCCTGGGTTCAACACTCGGGTTATTTTTAAAACCTGCTTTAACTTGCCATATTAGATTTCACCAAAAGCTTCTAAAATACACTTTTTTTAATCTCATATTGTCATACTTGCCAACCTTGAGACCTCCGATTTCGGGAGGTGGGGGGTGGGGGCGTGGTCGGGGGCGGGGCGTGGTCGGGGGCGGGGCGTGGTTAAGAGGGGAGGAGTATATTGACAGCTAGAATTCACCAAGTCAAGTATTTCATACATATATATATATATATATACACATATATATATATATATATATATATATATATATATATATATATATATATATATATATAGATATCTACATCCTGAAAATATGCAAACAAAACTGTGTTTAGATAATTGATACTTCAAACTTGCATAAATAAATATTAAGGAATATAACATAACTTGGCCTCTGAGAGTTTCAAAATGTAATGAATAAAATGCTAAAGTTGTTGATAAACAAGCAATTATTTTAATAATTAAATATGGTCATTTTAAATAAATTATTATGATAATTTAAAATCAATTATTTCAAATATGTTTATTTTTAATGTATAATTCTATGGCTGGATGTAATAAGGAGTCACGAAAAAATACAAATAAAAATACAATTAATTTTGATGTTTTTAGCAAAATAAAAAAAATAAAAAATGTATTTAGTTTTTGGGTTTTTTAATTAATATATTTATTTTTAGGTAAAATAAACATAATAATACAATTTACTGTATCTCTAGTCTGGACGATTTAGTTCTTGTCACCCTGTTGTCCTTCCGTCATGAAAAAAGGCTGTCCTCACTCAGGTCCGCATGGAGCTGGAGGGGGCGTGGCCTCCAGCTCCGGCTGAAAATCGGGAGATTTTCGGGAGAATATTTGTCCCGGGAGGTCTTCGGGAGAGGCGCTGAATTTCGGGAGTCTCCCGGAAAATTTGGGAGGGTTGGCAAGTATGCATATTGTCACTTTTTGTTGTGATTTCAACACTGCTCCGAGTAGCGTTCACATTCACAGAACTGCACCACCACCTGAAAAACACCATAATTCCTCCTCCACCGAATTTCACACTCGGCACAATGCAGTCCGAAATGTACCATTCTCCTGGAAACCTCCAAATTCGGACTCGTCCATCAGAAATGTCACGACTGGATTTGTTGCACAGGTGGCATCCTATGACAGTTCCACGCTGGAAATCACTGAAAGCGGCCCATTCTTTCACAAATGTTTGTCGAAACAGTCTCCATGCTTAAGTGCTTGATTTATTTATTGATTAGGACACCTGATTCTGATCACTTAGATGGGTGGTCAAATACTTTTGGCAATATAGTGTAAGTGAAGAAACGAGTCTTGTTGGAAGAGCATGATCCTCCAAAAAGTTAATGTGCCAGATTGTAGCCAAAGGCTCATTTCCATATAGCAGGGGTTCCTAATCTGTTTGACCTCAGGACCCAACTTGTCCACTACAGAGGGACCCAAGACCACTCCAATATTAACACTGAATTAGTAATTGTTTTTAATTATATTCAATACAATTAAATATCTACCCTACTTACAGTTTAATACCTTGTAAAATGATATGAAAGGATGAGTTAATCACAAAGATTATATTATTAATTTAATAAATAAACCTTAGGCTTGTCATGTCTGGGATCATGTTTTGTTTAAGTTTTGTTCTGTTTGGTTTTTGGACTCTTTTTAGTTCCTGCTTTTTCACTCCCTTGTCTTGTTTCCATGGTTACCCATTAACTCTGCTATCCCTGTTACTCCATTGATTACGTGTTCCATGCCATAGTTCCATGCTTTTCAAGTAAGTGTTTGTTTATTCATGTCACAGTTAGCAAGTGTTATTTATTTCATGTTCATAGTTTTTGCCCAAGTGCTAGTTTTGTTTTCTTAGCCAAGTTTGTCCTTCCGCCTTGTGTTTCTCTTGTTAGTGTAAAAATAAACAAGTCTTTTCCTTCACGCCAAGTCCAGTCTAGTTGTTTTGCATCCTGGGAAAGCAATCCGCGCAGTAATTTGCGCCACCAGAAAACAGTGACAAGATTGGTGACAGGTGTGTGAGTCCAAACGTGGAACAGGTGAAACTAATGGGTAACCATGGAAACAAGACAAGGGAGATGAGTCCAAAAACCAAACAGAACATAAGTTAAACAAAACATGATCCCAGACATGACAAGGCTCAGGTCAAGCTGATTAGATTTTTTTTTTTAATACATACAATACGTATTATGTTGTGCTAAAATACATTAATAATAAATATGTTTCTTAACTAAACTGTCAATAAAATTAAAGTGCAAATGGAAATACAGCTCCACCACTTTAGTCATATTTTTTGCGCTTAAAACATTTCTCTATGACATCAGCGCCAGACTTCTTCTGTTTGTTTTATATTATCATTACTGCCACAAGTGGTGGAAAAGTGCATTACAACTAAGTACCGCTGTGGCCTATATGAACCACAGCTGAAAAACACATATTACATTCTAGGGGGCGCTCGCGGCCCTATGGTTAAGAAACACTGGTATATAGTATATGCCATCAATGTGCCGGGGCCCATCTGTTCGCAAATAAACACTCCCACGACTTCAGCATTATAGTGAGTTGATTTTTCATGCTCATTTTTTTTGCTGTTTTTTTCTACCAAACGTGTAAAGCCGGTCCATGAAAATAATGCATATATTAAACCGGTCCCTGGTGGAAAAAAGGTTGGGGACCAACTTTCCCTCTAAGGTGCGCGCCTGTGCAATTGCGCACTGCTCAAGCCTCCTCTGCGCACGGCAAATCTATGCCACGCACAAAATCAAATTAAAAAATAAGCACATCATTTTCAACACACGGACACGACAAAGAAAACAGTTTTCGTCATCATTGTTCAAATATTGTAACGTCTGTCGAGACGCTTTGAGGACATGAATTCCATCCATCACTTTACTGAGCAAAACTCTTTATTGTCGGCCATAAACACATCACCAAAACATTAGTAAAAAAAAAGAAGATATCTAGCAAAAGTGGTCATTTTCTGCAGTACAAAACCAGACCGAAAGCAACTTTGTTATATCAACAGCAGCCGCTCGCTCTTTCTCACTTGCGCCAATACATGCACATATGGCACTTAGCCAGTGATGCGTTTACAGCCACACAAAAAGTCGGACAACTCCAACACCACACATAAAGTGTCATTCCAGGTCGTTACACTATGATTTACCAATCAAATGTGTGCTTATTCTAGTGTCATTTATTAAGAATAGAGATGTCCGAAAATATCGGCCTGCTGATATTATCGGCCGATAAATGCTTTAAAATGTAATATTGGAAATTAGCGGTATCGTTTTTTTTATTATCGGTATCGTTTTTTTTTTGTTTTTTGTTTTTTTCTGTGGGTTTTTTAATTAAATCAACATAAAAAACACAAGATACACTTACAATTAGTGACGAATGAAAAACAAATGAAAAAAAAGAAGACCCAGGCAAAAACGAAAGAAAAAAAGAAGACCCAGGCAAAAACGAAAGAGAAAAAAAATAAGACCCAGGCAAAAACAAAAGAAAAAAAGAAGACCCAGGCAATAACAAAAGAAAAAAAGAAGACCCAGGCAAAAACGAAAGAAAAAAAAGAAGACCCAGGCAATAACGAAAGAAAAAAGAAGACCCAGGCAAAAACTAAAGAAAAAAAAGAAGACCCAGGCAAAAACGAAAGAAAAAAAGAAGACCCAGGCAAAAACGAAAGAAAAAAAAAAGAAGACCCAGGCAAAAACGAAAGAAAAAAAAAAAGACCTAGGCAAAAACGAAAGAAAAAAAAGAAGACCCAGGCAAAAACGAAAGAAAAAAAGAAGACCCAGGCAAAAACGAAAGAAAAAAAAGAAGACCCAGGCAAAAACGAAAGAAAAAAAGAAACCCAGGCAAAAACAAAAGAAAAAAAGAAGACCCAGGCAAAAACGAAAGAAAAAAAAGAAGTCCCAGGCAAAAACAAAAGAAAAAAAAGAAGACCCAGGCAAAAACGAAAGAAAAAAAGAAGACCAAGGCAAAAAAAAAAGAAAAAAAGAAGACCCAGGCAAAAACAAAAGAATAAAAGAAGACCCAGACAAAAACAAAAGAAGACCCAGGCAAAAACGAAAGAAAAAAAAGAAGACCCAGGCAAAAACTAAAGAAAAAAAAGAAGACCCAGGCAAAAACGAAAGAAAAAAAGAAGACCCAGGCAAAAACGAAAGAAAAAAGAAGAAGACCCAGGCAAAAACGAAAGAAAAAAAAGAAGACCCAGGCAAAAACGAAAGAAAAAAAAGAAGACCCAGGCAAAAACGAAAGAAAAAAAAGAAGACCCAGGCAAAAACGAAAGAAAAAAAAGAAGACCCAGGCAAAAACAAAAGAAAAAAAAGAAGACCCAGGCAAAAACAAAAGAAAAAAAAGAAGACCCAGGCAAAAACGAAAGAAAAAAAGAAGACCTAGGCAAAAACAAAAGAAAAAAAGAAGACCCAGGCAAAAAAGAAAAAGAAAAAAGAAGACCCAGGCAAAAACGAAAGAAAAAAAGAAGACCCAGGCAAAAACAAAAGAAAAAAAGAAGACCCGGGCAAAAACGAAAGAAAAAAAAAGAAGTCCCAGGCAAAAACAAAAGAAAAAAAAGAAGACCCAGGCAAAAACGAAAGAAAAAAAGAAGACCCAGGCAAAAAAAAAAGAAAAAAAGAAGACCCAGGCAAAAACAAAAGAAAAAAAGAAGACCCAGACAAAAACAAAAGAAGACCCAGGCAAAAACGAAAGAAAAAAAAGAAGACCCAGGCAAAAACAAAAGAAAAAAAGAAGACCCAGGCAAAAACGAAAGAAAAAAAGAAGACCCAGGCAAAAACGAAAGAAAAAAAAGAAGACCCAGGCAAAAACGAAAGAAAAAAAAGAAGACCCAGGCAAAAACGAAAGAAAAAAAAGAAGACCCAGGCAAAAACGTAAGAAAAAAAAAGAAGACCCAGGCAAAAACGAAAGAAAAAAAAGAAGACCCGGGCAAAAACAAAAGAAAAAAAAAAGACCCAGGCAAAAACGAAAGAAAAAAAAGAAGACCCAGGCAAAAACAAAAGAAAAAAAAGAAGACCCAGGCAAAAAAAAAAGAAAAAAAAGAAGACCCAGGCAAAAACGAAAGAAAAAAAGAAGACCTAGGCAAAAACAAAAGAAAAAAAGAAGACCCAGGCAAAAAAGAAAAAGAAAAAAGAAGACCCAGGCAAAAACGAAAGAAAAAAAGAAGACCCAGGCAAAAACAAAAGAAAAAAAGAAGACCCGGGCAAAAACGAAAGAAAAAAAAAGAAGTCCCAGGCAAAAACAAAAGAAAAAAAAGAAGACCCAGGCAAAAACGAAAGAAAAAAAGAAGACCCAGGCAAAAAAAAAAGAAAAAAAGAAGACCCAGGCAAAAACAAAAGAAAAAAAGAAGACCCAGACAAAAACAAAAGAAGACCCAGGCAAAAACGAAAGAAAAAAAAGAAGACCCAGGCAAAAACAAAAGAAAAAAAGAAGACCCAGGCAAAAACGAAAGAAAAAAAGAAGACCCAGGCAAAAACGAAAGAAAAAAAAGAAGACCCAGGCAAAAACGAAAGAAAAAAAAGAAGACCCAGGCAAAAACGAAAGAAAAAAAAGAAGACCCAGGCAAAAACAAAAGAAAAAAAAAGAAGACCCAGGCAAAAACGAAAGAAAAAAAAGAAGACCCAGGCAAAAACAAAAGAAAAAAAAGAAGACCCAGGCAAAAACAAAAGAAAAAAAAGAAGACCCAGGCAAAAACAAAAGAAAAAAAGAAGACCCAGGCAAAAAAAAAAGAAAAAAAGAAGACCCAGACAAAAACAAAATAAAAAACAAAGAAGAACGCTGAAGGCACATGAGAGCCTCGTGACTCAAGGCGACGTTGGTATCGGATGTCGTATGAATGTGTTTTTGTTTGTCCTCAAACAAAAGCACTTTTTGTCGATCTTCTCAGGCAGAATGAATTAATTGACGACGTTATGTAAAAAAAAAAAGAAAAAAAGAAGACTTTTTAGGGATATCATGAGACCAGTCAAAGCTGGCCAAAGAATGTGTGTGAGGAGGATTCTTTCATGACGTGACCGACAACTTTCAATGTCTTTTGGTGCAATAATTGGTAAAAATAACTGGCACGCTTTTTAAATTTGGATATCGTATTGTCCTCCGGTCAAAGGAGCGCGATACAGAGTTGGAAAAATAATCACTTTATAACTCACTTTATTACCAAAATAAACAACACACAAAATACTAGGGGTGATATCGAATTGGTACGACTGCTTTTATTACGACAATGTTTTGCGCTATGATGGTAAGATTGTGTCCCGATCCAAAATTGATATCGGTTTGGTATGATATCGGATTGGTACGACTGTTTTTATTACGACAGTGTTTTGCGTTACGATGTAAAAATTGTGTCCCGATCCGATATTGGTATCGGTTTGGTATGATATCGGTTTGGTTTGGTTATGATGTAAAAATGTTGTCCCGATCTGATACTGATATCGGATTGGTACAATTGTTTTTATTACGACAGTGTTTTTGCGTTACAATGTAAAATTTGGGTCCCGATTCGATATCGGATTAGTACGACTGTATCGTATTGTCCTCCAGTCAAAGGAGCGCGATACAGAGTTGGAAAAAGAATCCTAACTCACTTCATTACTAAAATAAACAACACACAAAATACTAGGGGTGTCCTTATACGATACTGATATCCGATTGGTACGACTGTTTTTAATACGACAGTGTTTTGCGTTACGATGTAAAAATGTTGTCCCAATCTGATACTGATATTAGATTGGTACAACTGTTTCTTTTGCAACAGTGTTTTGCATTACAATGTAAAAATTGTGTCCCGATCCGAAATATCGGATTGGTACTACTGTTTTTAATACAACAGTATTTTCCGTTATGATGTAAAAATTGTGTCCTGATCCGATATTGATATCGGTTTGGTATGATATCGGTTTGGTACGACTGTTTTTATTATGACAGTGTTTTGCGTTATGATGTAAAAACGTTGTCCTGGTCTGATACTGATATCGGATTGGTACGACTGCTTTTATTACGACAAGGTTTTGCGTTACGATGTAAAAATTGTGACCCTATCCGATATTGATATCGGATTGGTACGACTGCTTTTATTACGACAAGGTTTTGCGCTATGATGTTAAGATTGTGTCCTGATCTGATAGTGATATCGGATTAGTACGACTGTATCGTATTGTTCTCCAGTTAAAGGAGCGCGATACAGAGTTGGAAAAAGAATCCTAACTCACTTCATTACCAAAATAAACAACACACTAAATATTAGGGGTGTCCTTATACGATACTGTTATCCAGTCAAAGGAGCGCGATACAGAGTTGGAAAAAGAATCCTAACTCACTTCATTACCAAAATAAACAACACACTAAATATTAGGGGTGTCCTTATACGATACTGTTATCCGATTGGTACGACTGTTTTTAATAGGACAGTGTTTTGCATTACGATGTAAAAATGTTGTCCCAATCTGATACTGATATCAGATTGGTACAACTGTTTCTTTTGCAACAGTGTTTTGCGTTACAATGTAAAAAATTGTGTCCCGATCCGATATATCGGATTGGTACGACTGTTTTTAATACAACAGTATTTTCCGTTATGATGTAAAAATTGTGTCCTGATCCGATATTGATATCGGTTAGGCATGATATCGGTTTGGTACGACTGTTTTTATTATGACAGTGTTTTGCGTTACGATGTAAAAATTGTGACCCGATCTGATACTGACATCGGATTGGTACGACTGTTTTTATTACGACAGTGTTTTGCGTTACGATGTAAAAATTGTGACCCTATCCGATATTGATATCGGATTGGTACGACTGCTTTTATTACGACAAGATTTTGCGCTATGATGTTAAGATTGTGTCCTGATCTGATAGTGATATCGGATTAGTACGACTGTATCGTATTGTTCTCCAGTCAAAGGAGCGCGATACAGAGTTGGAAAAAGAATCCTAACTCACTTCATTACCAAAATAAACAACACACTAAATATTAGGGGTGTCCTTATACGATACTGTTATCCAGTCAAAGGAGCGCGATACAGAGTTGGAAAAAGAATCATAACTCACTTCATTACCAAAATAAACAACACACTAAATACTAGGAGTGTCCTGATACGATACTGATATCCGATTGGTACGACTGTTTTTATTACAACAGTGTTTTGCATTACGATGTAAAAATGTTGTCCCAATCTGATACTGATATCAGATTGGTACAACTGTTTCTTTTGCAACAGTGTTTTGCGTTACAATGTAAAAATTGTGTCCCGATCCGAAATATCGGATTGGTACGACTGTTTCTAATACAACAGTGTTTTCCGTTACGATGTAAAAATTGAGTCCCGATCCGATATTGATATCGGTTTGGTATGATATCGGTTTGGTACGACTGTTTTTATTATGACAGTGTTTTGCGTTATGATGTAAAAACGTTGTCCTGGTCTGATACTGACATCGGATTGGTACAAAGTTAAAGTTAAAGTTAAAGTACCAATGATTGTCACACACACACTAGGTGTGGCGAAATTATTCTCTGCATTTGACCCATCACCCTTGATCACTGCTTTTATTACAACAGTGTTTTGCGTTATGATGTAAAAATTGTGACCCTATCCGATATTGATATCGGATTGGTACGACTGCTTTTATTACGACAAGGTTTTGCGTTACGATGTAAAAATTGTGACCCTATCCGATATTGATATCGGATTGGTACGACTGCTTTTATTACGACAAGGTTTTGCGCTATGATGTTAAGATTGTGTCCTGATCTGATAGTGATATCGGATTAGTACGACTGTATCGTATTGTTCTCCAGTCAAAGGAGCGCGATACAGAGTTGGAAAAAGTATCCTAACTCACTTCATTACCAAAATAAACAACACACTAAATATTAGGGGTGTCCTTATACGATACTGTTATCCGATTGGTACGACTGTTTTTAATAGGACAGTGTTTTGCATTACGATGTAAAAATGTTGTCCCAATCTGATACTGATATTAGATTGGTACAACTGTTTCTTTTGCAACAGTGTTTTGCGTTACAATGTAAAAAATTGTGTCCCGAACCGATATATCGGATTGGTACGACTGTTTTTAATACAACAGTATTTTCCGTTATGATGTAAAAATTGTGTCCTGATCCGATATTGATATTGGATTGGTACGACTGCTTTTATTACAACAACGTTTTGCGCTATGATGTTAAGATTGTGTCCAGATCTGATAGTGATATCGGATTAGTACGACTGTATCATATTGTCTTCCAGTCAAAGGAGCGCGATACAGAGTTGGAGAAAGAATCCTAACTCACTTCATTACCAAAATAAACAACACACTAAATACTGTCCTGATACGATACTGATATCCAATTGGTACGACTGCTTTCATTACGACAGTGTTTTACATTACGATGTAAAAATTGTGACCCGATCCGATATTGATATCGGATTGGTACGACTGCTCTTATTACGACAATGTTTTGCGCTATGATGTTAAGATTGTGTCCCGATCTGATAGTGATATCGGATTAGTACGACTTTATCGTATTGTTCTCCAGTCAAAGGAGCGCGATACAGAGTCGGAAAAAGAATCCTAACTCACTTCATTACCAAAATAAACAACACACTAAATATTAGGGGTGTCCTTATACGATACTGTTATCCGATTGGTACGACTGTTTTTAATAGGACAGTGTTTTGCATTACGATGTAAAAATGTTGTCCCAATCTGATACTGATGTTAGATTGGTACAACTGTTTCTTTTGCAACAGTGTTTTGCGTTACAATGTAAAAAATTGTGTCCCGAACCGATATATCGGATTGGTACAACTGTTTTTAATACAACAGTATTTTCCGTTATGATGTAAAAATTGTGTCCTGATCCGATATTGATATCGGTTTGGTATGATATCGGTTTGGTACGACTGTTTTTATTATGACAGTGTTTTGCGTTACGATGTAAAAATTGTGACTCGATCTGATACTGACATCGGATTGGTACGACTGCTTTTATTACGACAGTGTTTTACATTACAATGTAAAAATTGTGACCCGATCCGATATTGATATCGGATTGGTACGACTGCTCTTATTACGACAATGTTTTGCGCTATGATGTTAAGATTGTGTCCCGATCTGATAGTGATATCGGATTAGTACGACTTTATCGTATTGTTCTCCAGTCAAAGGAGCGCGATACAGAGTCGGAAAAAGAATCCTAACTCACTTCATTACCAAAATAAACAACACACTAAATACTGTCCTGATACGATACTGATATCCGATTGGTACGACTGCTTTTATTACGACAGTGTTTTGCATTACGATGTAAAAATGTTGTCCCAATCTGATACTGATATCAGATTGATATTGTCATCACTGCCACTAGTGGTGGAAAAAGTGTATTACAACCGTGTACCGCGGCGAGAAACGGGTTACAAAACACTATCTTAAACGACTCTTTTCTCCGAAAAACATCACATATTCCTCATAATACGAGACTTGAAAAAAAGCCCACTATGTTTTAACACTATATTTTGTAATGTTACAACTTTATTGTCATAATACCAAATGACGTATGTTAAAGAACAAGTTAACCCATAAAAACTTCCCCTGAACTTGATGCCTTTTTTCAACTAAAGGGTTAGGGTTAATGTTCAGGTTAGGGTTAGGGGTTAGGGTTACAGTCCCTAACCCTAACCCTAACCTCTGCAGTTGAGTAGGAGAAAAAAATGCCTCTGTAAATACCGTATTATATTTGTTTTGTTACAGAGCTGCACTTTACGGTTTCTAATCAGGCCTCGGGGTTGGCCGACGCTCCATTGTCTGAAAAATGACACAACGTTTCTGCATTTTTCCGAACGTGCGTTCAAAATACCGATTGTAATTTGGGCTGAAATGACAATAAATGAGTTTTGTGCACGGCCTACAAATGACAAGGAAATGTCTTACGGTTTTGTTGATTGTTGACATTATTGACGTCATTTGCGTATCGATCAAAGCAGCGTCTATGTAGAAATGTATTTATGACTTGTGTACATGTTACACAGACAACACACTTTATTGACAACACAACACTTCCACAAGAGTTGCCTTGTGACATCCTGGTTCTTAGCTCTGTCTGCATGGCTAATCTCTTCCATCATGCTCGCATAATAAATGCTGTTATGTGCGTGCATACGTGTCACACTTAAAAAGGCATTTTGTTTTAACAAAAGAAAGAAAAAAAAAAGGTGATATAAATAAACTTTGATTGATTGATATCTGTATGTTAACTCCATTTGCTTTTGGATTATACTCACTGATTAAGAATAAAAGGGAATCTGCTTTCTGCTCCACCGCTCCCAGTCTGTGGAACACTCTCCCTGACCACCTGAGGGCACCACAGACTGTGGATGCTTTTGAAAAAGGCTTAAAAACCCATCCATCCATCCATCTTCTTCCGCTTATCCGAGGCAGCAGCCTAAGCAGGGAAGCCCAGACTTCCCTCTCCCCAGCCACTTCGTCCAGCTCCTCCCGGGGGATCCCGAGGCGTTCCCAGGCCAGCCGGGAGACATAGTCTTCCCAACGTGTCCTGGGTCTTCCCCGTGGCCTCCTATCGGTTGGACGTGCCCTAAACACCTCCCTAGGGAGGCGTTCTGGTGGCATCTTGACCAGATGCCCGAACCACTTCATCTGGCTCCTCTCCATGTGGAGGAGCAGTGGCTTTACTTTTGAGTTCCCCCCGGATGGCAGAGCTTCTCACCCTATCTCTAAGGGAGAGCCCCGCCACCCGGCGGAGGAAACTCATTTGGGCCGCCTGTACCCGTGATCTTGTCCTTTCGGTCATAACCCAAAGCTCATGACCATAGGTGAGGATGGGAACGTAGATCGACCGGTAAATTGAGAGCTTTGCCTTCCGGCTCAGCTCCTTCTTCACCACAACGGATCGATACAGCGTCCGCATTACTGAAGACGCTCGAAATTCCCACATTTTTTTGGAATTCCCATTGAAATGAATGGGACATTTTTCAAAGTTCCACAAGTCCCACATTTTTCAACCGATTCAAACCATTCCACCTTCAACATATTCCACTCATCCTGGACATTCCAAAAAAATTATCTTTTTTTTCAAACCCATTTTTGACTCCTATCACATTTTTCAACCCACTTCAACTGTTACCAATCCTAACATTCCTCTAAATCAGGACAAAAAACAAATTTGTTTTTTCGAACTGGAAAAATTCTCGGTTTTCCCGAAATTCTAGGAATGCCTTAATACCATTTCCAAATTAAAAAGTTACTATTTCGACATTTCACGACCAATTTGAAAAATTCTAACACCAACCATTTCAACTCATTCAAGTTTTTTTTTTTTTTACCATTTTCTCGAAATTCCCACATTTTTGGGGAATTCCCATTGAAATTAATGGGACATTTTTCAAAGTTCCACAACCCCCACATTTTTCAACCGATTCAAACCATTCCACCTTCAACATATTCCACTCATCCTGGACATTCAAACTATTATTTTTCCAAGATAAAAAAAAATCCCGTTTTTTTCAAACCCTTTTTTGACTCCTATCACATTTTTCAACCCACTTCAACTGTTCCCAATCCTAACATTCCTCTTAATCAGGACAAAAAACAAATTTGTTTTTTCGAACTGGAAAAATTCCCGGGTTCCCGAAATTCTAAGAATTCCTTAATACCATTTCCCAATTAAAAAGGTACTACTTCGACATTTCACGACCAATTTGAAACATTCTAACACCAACCATTTCAACTCATTCAGACCATTGAAGGTTTTTTTACCATTTTCTCGAAATTCCCACATTTTTTGGGAATTCCCATTGAAATTAAATGGGACATTTTTCAAAGTTCCACAACCCCCACATTTTTCAACCGATTCAAACCATTCCACCTTCAACATATTCCACTCATCCTGGACACTCAAACTATTATTTTTCCAAGATCAAAAAAAATTCCCATTTTTTTTTTCAAACCCTTTTTTTGACTCCTATCACATTTTTCAACCCACTTCAACTGTTACCAATCCTAACATTCCTCTAAATCAGGACAAAAAACAAATTTGTTTTTTCGAACTGGAAAAATTCTCGGGTTCCCGAAATTCTAAGAATTCCTTAATACCATTTCCCAATTAAAAAGGTACTACTTCGACATTTCACGACCAATTTGAAAAATTCTAACACCAACCATTTCAACTCATTCAGACCATTTAAGTTGTTTTTTTTACCATTTTCTCGAAATTCCCACATTTTTTGGAAATTCCAATTGAAATTAATGGGACATTTTTCAAAGTTCCACAACTCCCACATTTTTCAACCGATTCAAACCATTCCACCTTCAACATATTCCACTCATCCTGGACATTCAAACTATTATTCTTCCAAGTTCAAAAAAAATTCCCGTTTTTTTCAAACCCTTTTTTGACTCCTATCACATTTTTCAACCCACTTCAACTGTTCCCAATCCAAACATTCCTCTTAATCAGGACAAAAAACAAATTTGTTTTTTCGAACTGGAAAAATTCCCGGGTTCCCGAAATTCTAAGAATTCCTTAATACCATTTCCCAATTAAAAAGGTACTACCGGTACTTCGACATTTCACGACCAATTTGAAAAATTCTAACACCAACCATTTCAACTCATTCAGACCATTGAAGTTTTTTTTTACCATTTTCTCGAAATTCCCACATTTTTTGGAAATTCCAATTGAAATTAATGGCACATTTTTCAAAGTTCCACAACCCCCACATTTTTCAACCGATTCAAACCATTCCACCTTCAACATATTCCACTCATCCTGGACATTCAAACTATTATTCTTCCAAGATAAAAAAAAATTCCCGTTTTTTTCAAACCCTTTTTTGACTCCTATCACATTTTTCAACCCACTTCAACTGTTCCCAATCCAAACATTCCTCTTAATCAGGACAAAAAACAAATTAGTTTTTCGAACTGGAAAAATTCCCGGTTTTCCCGAAATTCTAGGAATTCCTTAATGCCATTTCTCAATTAAAAAGGTTAGTATTTCACGACCAATTTGAAAAATTGTAACACCAACCATTTCAACTCATTCAAGTTTGTTTTGTTTTTTTTACCATATTCTCGAAATTCCCACATTCTTTGGAATTTCCCATTGAAATTAATGGGACATTAAGTCCCATTTTTCATCTGGTTCAAACGGTTCCAACTTCAAAATATTCAGCCTGTTTGGGAATTGTGTCTACTTCAACAATTCTAAAAAAAACATCAGTTCAACATCAGTATTGGAGCATTCACACGCAATTCCTTCAGGAATTGCCTCATCTAGTTATTCTTAATTTTCAAACATACAACTCACAAAGGCGTCGTAATAAAAGTAAATAAAAACAGGAACTATTGAGACAAATGAACCAAACAAAGACAGAATCATACTACTGTTGTAAAATGAGTTATATTCTCGCTTTATTAATTGGAAATGTTTTTTTTACAAGAATTATAATATACCAACAATGCTTAGCATAGAAGCTAAATAGCAAGTAAACACCTTATAAGAATAAAAATGACTTAGTTCCAAGTTGTGAATTTTGTTTTTACCTTTGAAAGCCAATGCGTATCTGCTTTGGAAAGAAACTTGCGAGCATCCGTAGTTAGCTCTAACAAGCAATGTGACTCAAACGTAGTCAAAATGTAGACATTCATTAAACTTTCTGCCTCTTATCTGATTGATTAATGCATAGAAATATTTTATATCCTGCCAATGTTGTTAGCCGTGATGCTAAACCATGCTGGCGGCTACTATGGCTAAGTCTGATACATGCTAACTAGTTAGCAAGCTACAATAGCTAGGAATATTTTAACAAGACAAGTTAAATGAAAATGTCTGGTCTATTAATGTACAAACATTAAACATGTTAGCTCGATTCATGACGTGAAGGAAACTTATCTTATTGGCTAGGAATGTCTCAGTTAAGCTGTCAGAATAATTGTATCTAAGTTATCACAAAACTTTGTGTTACATTGAGTTCAGCTCGCCCTGCAAGAAGACAAAAAATGTCAATTAATCCTACCAAGAAGGAGGCTTGTAAAACTGGGAAGCAACATGAAGGTGTTCTGTTTCTTTGATGTATTGTAATCAGAAAGATATTGTCTTGACACGAGATCTACAAAGCGGAGAGAAAGCAGGACCTGCCCAAGCTTCAGGCACCTCTTCTTTGAACTGTTTTGTAATCAAAGGCGATGGCTGTTTATGACCCTCATCCCTTAGAAACAGCTGTTGCCATGTAATCAGGGAAAGTCCAAATAAAAGAGGAGGCGTACAATCTTTCGTCAGAGCGTGGTGACACTGTACAAGGGTACAGGTGTACGCGTTTCTCCTCATTGAGCCCAAATTCTTGTTTAATAGATGTCATCAGTGTTTGAACCTGACATAAGATACACGCTAAATAATGCTAATAGCTAAAAGTAGAAGGGGGGATATATGGAATAATATTTCCTATTTCTTTTGCACGGTAGTTGTCATTTGGCTTTATTTTTTCAATTTTAAAACAATCCCTTTAAATTACCTTTTTTATCTGCTTTGCTGCCATCTATTGACAATGGTTAGCTTCTACCCAGCAGTTAGTGAGCTACAGAAACTAACATTATGCAATGACTCAAAAGTTGTATTACAATAATAATTTTTTTTTTTTTTTAAAGTACAGTTTTATGCCAATTATCTGATTGATTGTTATTCATAAATCCACGTCCAAAGACTCTTGCCAGGTTCTTGGTGATTCTTGAGTGGAAAGGTTGTGACGGGGAAGCATGAGTACACTCATTGGTCATAACATTAGGAACACCTGCACAACGTGATGAGATCCAACTAAAGAGACGGATCAAACATTCTGCTTTCAAAGGAATACAATTTAATTTCTTAGATTTTTGTTATTGATATATTCATTTTGATTATATTTATTTATTTATTTCAAATGTACTATAATGCAGTGTTTTTCAACCACTGTGGTTACAGTCTGGTGTGCCGTTGGGAGATGATCTAATTTCACCTATTTGGGGTAAAAAATATTTTTTGCAAACCAGTAACTATAGTCTGCAAAGGATGTGTTGTTGTTGAGTGTCAGTGCTCGGCAGAGTAACCGTGTAATACTCGTCCATATCAGTAGGTGGCAGCAGGTAGCTAATTGCTTTGTCACGATCACAATATGCAGACGACAGCGGGAGGCAGTCTGCAGGTAAAAAGGTGTCTAATGCTTAAACTGAAAAATAAACAAAAGGTAAGTGCCCCTAAAAAAAAAGGCATTGAAGCTTAGGGAAGGCTATGCAGAACGAAACTACAACTGAACTGTGGGGCGGTATAGTTCGGTTGGTAGAGTGGCCGTGCCAGCAACTTGAGGGTTCCAGGTTCGATCCCAGCTTCCGCCATCCTAGTCACTGCCGTTGTGTCCTTGGGCAAGACACTTTACCCACCTGCTCCCAGTGCCACCCACACTGGTTTAAATGTAACTTAGATATTGGGTTTCACTATGTATAGGCGCTTTGAGTCACTAGCGCTTTGAGTCACTAGAGTGTGGACTATGTGGGCTTTGTACCGAGGATGTCGTTGTGGCTTGTGCAGCCCTTTGAGACACTTGTGATTTAGGGCTACATAAATAAACATTGATTGATTGATTGATAGAGAAAAAGAGCTATATAAATATAATTATAAAATAAATAAACAGGCGACAAAGTGAAGAAAAACAGAATGCTGGACGACAGCAAAGACTTACAGCGTGCGGAGCAGACGCATACTTGCCAACCTTGAGACCTCCCAATTTGGGAGATTGGGGGGGTCCTGGGTGGGCAGTGGCATGGGGCGGGGTTAAGGGTGGAGGAGTTTATTTATAGCTAGAATTCACTGAAATTTAAGTAGGTCTTTTATATATATATATATATATATATATATATATATATATATATATATATATATATATATATATATATATATGTCTTAATAAGGTTATCCAAAAAATAGTGCTCGATACCGTAGTAGAGCGCAATATATGTATGTGTGGGAAAAAATCACAAGACTACTTCATCTCTACAGGCCTGTTTCATGAGGGGTTCCCTCAATCATCAGGAGAAAATCTCCTGATGATTGAGGGAACCCCTCATGAAACAGGCCTGTAGAGATGAAGTAGTCTTGTGATTTTTTCCCACACATATATATATATATATTTATATATATATATATAATATAATATAATAATATAATAATATTATATTATATTACTATTATTATATTATTATTATATTATTATATTATAATTATTATATATTATATATTAATATATTTATATATATTATTATATATTATTATATTATTATTATTATATTATAATAATATGTTATATTATAATAATATTATGTTATATATATATATATATATATATATATATATATATATATATATATATATATATATATATATATATATATATATATATATATATATATATATATATATATATATATAAACACAGTTGTTCTACTAACTCAGGGGTCGGCAACCCAAAATGTTGAAAGAGCCATATTGGACCAAAACTACAAAAACAAATCTGTCTGGAGCCGCAAAAAAATTAAAAGCAATATTATATACAGATAGTGTGTCATGAGATATAAATTGAATTAAGAGGACTTAAAGGAAACTAAATGTGTTCAAATATAGCTACAAATGAGGCATAATGATGCAATATGTACATATAGCTAGCCTAAATAGCATGTTAGCATCGATTAGCTTGCAGTCATGCAGTGACCAAATATGCCTGATTAGCACTCCACACAAGTCAATAACATCAACAAAACTCACCTTTGTGGGTTCATGCACAACGTTAATTTTGGTAGTCAAAATGAGACAGAAAAAGAAGTGGCATAAAACACGTCCTAGAAAGTCGGAGAAAGTTATACATGTAAACAAACTAAGGTGAGTTCAAGGACCGCCAAAATTAGTAGGACAAAACGGCACTCGCCAAATACTCGAATCAATGAAGCATGTTTAATATAAACAGTGTGCTTTATAACAATTAGGGAGGCTTGTGTCATGTTTGTCCTCCTACAGAAACCATATTAACACAAAAAATATTTTTTTTCCCCCTCATCTTTTTCCATTTTTCATACATTTTTGAAAAAGCTCCAGAGAGCCACGAGGGCGGCGCTAAAGAGCCGCATATGGCTCTAGAGCCGCGGGTTGCCGACTCCTGTACTAACTGTACTTGCTGCTTACTTAAAAAAAAAAAAAAAACACTTACCTTTCACTATTTGAGTAGCCTTTGTTCTGCCATTTGAGTACTGGCGAGTAGAGATGTCCGATAAACGCTTTAAAATGTAATATCGGAAATTATCGGTATCGTTTTTTTTTTTTTATCAGTATCGTTTTTTTGTTTTTTTTCTTTTTCTATTAAATCAACATAAAAAACACAAGATACACTTACAATTAGTGCACCAACCCAAAAGGGTTGTTTCTTTCTGTTATTAATATTGTGGTTCCTACATTATATATCAATATATATCAATACAGTCTGCAAGGGATACAGTCCGTAAGCACACATGATTGTGCGTGCTGCTGGTCCACTAATAGTACTAACCTTTAACAGTTAATTTTACTAATTTTCTTTAATTACTAGTTTCTATGTAACTATTTTTATATTGTTTTACTTTCTTTTTTATTCAAGAAAATGTTTTTAATTTATTTATCTTATTTTATTTTATTAATATTTCAAAAAATGACCTTATCTTCACCATACCTGGTTGTCCAAATTAGGCATAATAATGTGTTAATTCCACGACTGCATATATCGGTTGATATCGGTATCGGTAATTAAAGAGTTGGACAATATCGGAATATCGGATATCGGCAAAAAGCCATTATTGGACATCCCTACTGGCGAGCGATCTCTGAATCCGGGAACATATCCTTCACGGATTTGTTGAAAACATCCGTTTTTGGACATGACTACTTGCCGTAGTTTTGAAGCAATGCATGATGGGAATCCGGATGTTGTGTGTCAGTGTATTAACGTGCCGGCTGGAATAAAGACATGCTGAGAAATCGCTCCGTGGCTGCCTATTTTATGGGTTATAGATAAACCTAAGGATAACGGAGACATATATAATAGTCTCTTTAAGGCACGCCCCCAATATTGTTGTCCGGCTGGAAATCGGGAGAATGGTTGTCCCGGGAAAGGCACAGAAATTCGGGAGTCTCCCGGAAAATTTGGGACGGTTGGCAAGTATGGGTGAGTGCCCCTAAAAAAAAGGCATTGAAGCTTAGGGAAGGCTATGCAGAACGGAACTACAACTGAACTGGCGACAAAGTGAAGAAAAACGGAATGCTGGACGACAGCAAAGACTTACAGCGTGTGGAGCAGACGGCGTCCACAAAGTACATCCGAACATGACATGACGATCAACAATGTCCCCACAAAGAAGGATTAAAACAACTTGATTGCTAAAACATAGATGCGGGGAATAGCGCTTAAAGGAAGGCATGAAACTGCTACAGGAAAACACCAACAAAACAGGAAAAGCCACCAAAATAGGAGTGCAAGACAAGAACTAAAACACGACACATGGGAAAACAGCAAAAAATTCCAAATAAGTCAGGGGGTGATGTGACAGGTGGTGACAGTACACCTACTTTGAGACAAGAGTTATAGTGATGCATGCTTGGTTATGCTTTAAATTCATATCCGACGACTTTTTATTGTCAATATCGAGTTTCATATTTTAATGATTCCTCCTTGGATTTTTTCAATAAAAAAAATGTTCCTCGGCTCAAAAAAGGTTGAAAAAGACTGCTGTAGTGAACTTTGTTACCATTGCAAAGGCAAAATGTTGCGATCGGGGTGGTGCAGGTGTACCTAATGAAGTGTCCCGGGGGTAGTGCAACCACGTCAGCAGGCGCACCTTCGCCAGGCGGTGGCCTCCTGCACCACCTGGCGGCTTGCCGTGAGGCCATTGTCCTGGCAGCTGTGACTTCCGTGGACGCTCTGCTCCATCCTCTTCATCACCATGTCCAGCAGGGTCCTCACCGCCTTGTCCACGTCCGTGCCCGTCACCGAGCTGGTCTCAAAGTAGGGGATGCTAGGAGACAAGGGCGTTCAAGGACAAATACTTTCTGTTATTTGTGTTTATTTTTCATGCAAGAAAAAAGGCAAAAACAAACCGAGATGGTTTACTTATTTTATTTTCATTTATTACTAGGTAATAAGGAGCGACACCTCTGCCAACACAACATCGGTCATCAGGACGGTCCCCCGCCCTCGTTAGCATCGCAGTAGTGTGTGGCAGAACAGCTGTTTGGATGCAAAAGAGTGACACCTCTGCCAACACAACAGCAGTCGTTAGGATGGAAGCCCCCTCCGTAAGCATTGCAGTACCGTGTGGCAAAGCGGATGTTTAGATTCAAAGGAGCGACAGTCGTAAGGATGCAATCCCAATCGACGACTGCTGTTGTGTTGGCAGAGCTGTCGCTACCTTGCCTCTCGACAGCTGTGTTGCGCCACAATAGAGCGAAACAATTCTTGCCGCCCTACAGCAGCATTGTTGTAGTAATAACGGTATTTTTCACTGCACAATACTGCAATGCTAAAGAGAGGGATTACACCCTAACGACTACTGTTGTGCTGATAGAAGTGTTGCCCCTTTGTATTTCAACAGCAGTCATTTTGCCACACAATGCTGCAATAGGGCGGCAAGAATGGTTTTGCTCTATTGTTGTACAAAACAGCTGTTAAGCTACAACAGAGTGACACCTCTGCCAACACAACAGCGGCCGTTAGGATGGAAGCCCCCTCCGTAAGCATTGCAGTACCGTGTGGCAAAGCGGATGTTTAGATTCAAAGGAGCGACAGTCGTAAGGATGCAATCCCAATCGACGACTGCTGTTGTGTTGGCAGAGCTGTCGCTACCTTGCCTCTCGACAGCTGTGTTGCGCCACAATAGAGCGAAACAATTCTTGCCGCCCTACAGCAGCATTGTTGCAGTAATAACGGTATTTTTCACCGCACAATACTGCAATGCTAATGAGAGGGATTACACCTTAACGACTACTGTTGCGCTGATAGAAGTGTCGCCCCTTTGTATTTCAACAGCAGTCATTTTGCCACACAATGCTGCAAGAATGGTTTTGCTCTACTGTCTTACAAAACAGCTGTCAAGCTACAAAGGAGTGACACCTCTGCCAACACAACAGCAGTCGTTAGGATGGAAGCCCCCTCCGTAAGCATTGCAGTACCGTGTGGCAAAGCGGCTGTTTAGATTCAAAGGAGTGACAGTCGTAAGGATGCAATCCCAATCGACGACTGCTGTTGTGTTGGCAGAGCTGTCGCTACCTTGCCTCTCGACAGCTGTGTTGCGCCACAATAGAGCGAAACAATTCTTGCCGCCCTACAGCAGCATTGTTGTAGTAATAACGGTATTTTTCACCGCACAATACTGCAATGCTAACGAGGGGGATTGCGCCCTAAGGACTACTGTTGTGCTGATAGAAGTGCCGCCCCTTTGTATTTCAACAGCAGTCATTTTGCCACACAATGCTGCAATAGGGCGGCAAGAATGGTGTTGCTCTATTGTCGTACAAAACAGCTGTTAAGCTACAAAGGAGTGACACCTCTGCCAACACAACAGCAGCCGTTAGGATGGAAGCCCCCTCCGTAAGCATTCCAGTACCGTGTGGCAAAGCGGCTGTTTAAATTCAAAGGAGCGGCAGTCGTAAGGATGCAATCCCAATCGACGACTGCTGTTGTGTTGGCAGAGCTGTCGCTACCTTGCCTCTCGACAGCTGTGTTGCGCCACAATAGAGCGAAACAATTCTTGCCGCCCTACAGCAGCATTGTGTGGCAAAAAACCTGCTGCTAAAAGGCAGACAAGTGACACCTCTACCAGCACAACAATAACTGTTAGGGTGGAATCCCCCTTGTTAGAATCCCATTCAGTCATATTAATTGCAGTCATTTTACCACACAACGCGGCAATGCAAATGAAAGGGGTTTCCATCTTAACGACTGCTGTTGTGCTGGTATAAGTGTCTCTTCTCTGCATTTAAACAGCAGTCGTTTTGCCACACAACGCTGCAATGGGGCGGCAAGAACGGTTTTGCTTTATCGTTGTACAAAACAGCTACAAAAGAGCATATTAGCATTTTGTGGCAAAATGACTGCTGTTAAAATGCAGAGTAGAAACACCTCTACCATCACAACATCAGTTGTTTGGGTGGAATCCCCCTTAGCACTCCGTTCAGTTGTAGTAATAACGGTATTTATCCCCGCACAATACTGCAATGCTAATGAGGGGGATTACACCCTAACGACTACTGTTGTGCTGATAGAAGTGTCGCCCCTTTGTATTTCAACAGCAGTCATTTTGCCACACAACACTGCAATAGGGCGGCAAGAATGGTTTTGCTCTATTGTTGTACAAAACAGCTGTCGAGCTACAAAGGAGTGACACCTCTGCCAACACAACAACAGTCGCTAGGATGGACTCCCCCTTGCTAGCATCCCATTCAGTCGTATTAATTGCAGTCATTTTACCACACAACACGGCAATGCAAATGAAAGGGGTTTCCATCTTAACAACTGCTGTTGTGCTGGTATAAGTGTCTCTTCTCTGCATTTCAACAGCAGTCGTTTTGCCACACAATGCTGCAATAGGGGGGCAAGAATGGTTTTGCTCTATTTTCGTACAAAACAGCTGTTAAGCTACAAAGGAGTGACACCTCTGCCAACACAACAGCAGTCGTTAGGATGGAAGCCCCCTCCGTAAGCATTGCAGTACCGTGTGGCAAAGCGGCTGTTTGGACTCAAAGGAGCGACAGTCGTTAGGATGCAATCCCAATCAAGGACTGCTGTTGTGTTGGCAGAGCTGTCGCTATCTTGCATCGAAACAGCTGTGCTGCGCCACAATAGAGCGAAACAATTCTTGCCGCCCTACAGCAGCATTGTTGTAGTAATAACGGTATTTTTCACCGCACAATACTGCAATGCTAACGAGGGGGATTGCACCCTAAGGACTACTGTTGTGCTGATAGAAGTGTCACCCCTTTGTATTTCAACAGCAGTCATTTTGCCACACAATGCTGCAATAGGGCGGCAAGAATGGTGTTGCTCTATTGTCGTACAAAACAGCTGTTAAGCTACAAAGGAGTGACACCTCTGCCAACACAACAGCAGTCGTTAGGATGGAAGCCCCTTCCGTAAGCATTGCAGTACCGTGTGGCAAAGCGGCTGTTTAGATTCAAAGGAGCGACAGTCGTAAGGATGCAATCCCAATCAACGATTGATGTTGTGTTGGCAGAGCTGTCGCTACCTTGCCTCTCGACAGCTGTGTTGCGCCACAATAGAGCGAAACAATTCTTGCCGCCCTACAGCAGCATTGTTGTAGTAATAACGGTATTTTTCACCGCACAATACTGCAATGCTAACGAGGGGGATTGCGCCCTAAGGACTACTGTTGTGCTGATAGAAGTGTCGCCCCTTTGTATTTCAACAGCAGTCATTTTGCCACACAACGTTGCAATAGGGCGCCAAGAAAGGTTTTGCTCTATCGTTGTACAAAACAGCTGTTAAGCTACAAAGGAGCATGTTAGCATTTTGTGGCAAAATGACTGCTGTTAAAGTGCAGAGTAGAAACACCTCTACCATCACAACATCAGTTGTTTGGGTGGAATCTTCCTTAGCACTAACGGTATTTATCCCCGCACAATACTGCAATGCTAATAGAGGGGACAACTTCCCACACGCTCCTCATGCTGGTGATGTCCATGTTACATCTCAACCTAAATGTTACATTTAAATCTAAACGTGAGCGCTAAATCTTAAATCTAAATCTAAATCTAAACCTAAATGTTGAATCCCAACCTAAATGTTAAATTTAAATCTAAATGTGAGCGCTAAATCTTAAATCTAAACCTAAATCTTAAAACTAAACCTAAATCTTAAAACTAAACCTAAATCTTAAATCTAAATCTAAATCTAAACCTAAATGTTGAATCCCAACCTAAATGTTCAATTTAAATCTAAATGTGAGCGCTAAATGTTAAATCTAAACCTAAATCTTAAATCTAAACCTAAATCTTAAATCTAAACCTAAATGTTGAATCTCAACCTAAATGTTAAATTTAAATCTAAATGTGAGCGCTAAATGTGAAATCTAAACCTAAATCTTAAATCTAAACCGAAATCTTCAATCTAAACCTAAATGTTGAATCTTAACCTAAACGTTAAATTTAAATCTAAATGTGAGTGCTTAATGTTAAATGTGAGCGCTAAATGTTAAATCTAAACCAAAATCTTGAATCTAAATCTAAACCTAAATGAATCTCAACCTGAATGTTCAATTTAAATCTAAATGTGAGCACTAAATCTTAAATCTAAACCGAAATCTTGAATCTAAACCTAAATGTTGAATCTCAACCTAAATGTTAAATTTAAATCTAAATGAGAGCGCTAAATCTTAAATCTAAACCGAAATCTTAAATCTAAACCGAAATCTTAAATCTAAACCTAAATGTTGAATCTCAACCTAAATGTTAAATCTAAATCTAAACCTAAATGTTGAATCCCAACCTAAATGTTAAATTTAAATCTGAATGTGAGCGCTAAATCTTGAATCTAAACCTAAATGTTGAATCTCAACCTAAATGTTAAATTGAAATCTAAACCTAAATGTTGAATCTCAACCTAAATGTTAAATTTAAATCTAAATGTGAGCGCTAAATGTTAAATCTACACCGAAATCTTAAATCTAAAACTAAACCTAAATGTTGAATCTCATCCTAATTCTTAAATCTAAACCTAAATGTTGAATCTCAACCTAAATGTTACATTTAAATCTAAATGTGAGCACTAAATGTTAAATTAAACCTAAACCTAAATGTTGAATCCAAACCTAAATCTAAACTTAAATGTTGAATCTTAACCTAAATGTTAAATTTAAATCTAAATGTGAGCGCTAAATGTTAAATCTAAACCTAAATCTTAAATCTAAACTTAAATGTTGAATCTAAACCTAAATGTTACATTTGAATATAAATGTGAGCACTTAATGTTAAATATAAATCTAAACCTAAATTTTAAATACAAACCTAAACCTAAATGTTAAATCCAAACCTAAATCTAAACCTAAATGTTGAAGGTTTTCCATTTTGTGTAATTGGCAGTCAAACACTCTCTATTTGCATTAGATTGATTGATTGATTGATTGATTGATTGATAGACTTTTATTAGTAGGTTGCACAGTGAAGTACATATTCCGTACAATTGACCATTAAATGGTAACACCCCAATAAGTTTTACAACTTGTTTAAGTCGGGGTCCACTTTAATCAATTCATGGTAAATGCAATATGAATCCTGTTGGCCTTAATATGAGAAAGAAAGCCCAACATCTCCCCCCTGTGGTGAGTTTAAGTACAACACAGTGACAAGTGGATCAATATGGTAGTGGTTGAATAAATGGTATATTTCTAAAAAGAACATTTATCCACAAAACAACAGACAACTGACCCGTATCTGTCGGCCATGTCTCGGGCCTGCCTGGCGTGGACGCTCCTCATGCTGGTGATGTCGGCTTTGGTGCCCACCAGGACCACGTCTGGACTGTCGCAGTACGCGTTGGCCTGCAGCTGACCTGAGGGCACACGCAGCAAGGATCGGTGTGGCGACCATTTCACCGGGGAGAATACCCTTCTTGTAGACACTACAACACCCCTAAAGTGTGACAGTAGTTCATGCTAATTAGTATTAAAGCAGCATCAAGTTAGTTTGGAGCGAACTGACGGCTAATCGCCTTGGTTTTAAGATGTGTAGGGAAGCCTACCCTTTTTAAGGGGCATGTTTGTTGCTCATATACAGACTTTAGGGACACATTACTAAGGGGTGTCATTTCTGATACTACAGGCTTTCGTATTGGCCTATACCGATATCAACCTCGTTGTATTACTTTGTAGAGTAGAATGCTGGAACATGTTTCATCAAGTGAAACTAGTCAAACAAGTGGAATGATGCGGACACGTTTGTTACTGGATACTTTCGACTACACTTCTGCTTTGGAGACTTTGGCACTAGTCAACAGGCTGCAGGACTACGGTGTCACACTTTTCTAGCAGATATATTTATCACTTTTAACTCACTTGGCTGATTTTTAATCCATCCATTTGCTACCGCTTGTCCCATTTGGGGTCGCGGGGGGTGCTGGAGCCTATCTCAGCTGCACATGGGGGGAAGGCGGTGTACACCCTGGACAAGTCGCCACCTCATCAGAGGGCCAACACAGATAAGACAGACAACATTCACACTCACATTTAAATGAAATGTTTACTATAAATATTGTAAATAAACGTTCAATCAAAACTTAAACGCTAAATCTAAATCTAAACGTGAGCGCTAAATGTTAAATCTAAACCTAAATGTTCAATCTAAACCTAAATGTTAGATCCAAACATAAATGTTGAATCTAAACCTAAATATTAAATTTAAACCTTAAATCTAAATGTGAGCACTAAATGCTAAATCTAAACCTAAATCTTAAATCAAAACCTAAATGTTTAATCTAAACCTAAATGTTCAATTCAAATGTACATGTGAGCGCTAAATGTTAAATCTAAGCCTAAATGTTCAATCTAAATCTAAATGTTAAATCTAAACCTAAATGTTAAATCTAAACCTAAATCTAAACCAAAATGTTGAATCTTAACTTAAATGTTAAATTTAAATCTTAAATCTAAATGTGAGCGCTAGATGTTAAATATAAAAACCTAAAACTTAAATCTAAACCTAAATGTTGAATCTAAACCTAAAACTTAAATCTAAACCTAAATCTTAAATCTAAACTTAAATGTTGAATCTAAACCTAACTGTTATATTTTAATCTTAAATCTAAATGTGAGCGCTCAATGTTAAATCTAAACCTAATTCTTGAATCAAAACCTAAATGTTCAATCTAAACCTAAATCTAAATGTTGAATCTTAATTTAAATGCTAAATTTAAATCTTAAATCTAAATGTGAGCGCTAAATGTTAAATGTGAGCGCTAAATGTTAAATATAAAAACCTAAATCTTAAATCTAAACCTAAAATTTAAATCTAAACCTAACTGTTGAATCTAAACCTGTTAAAGTTAAATCTTGAATCTACATGTGATCGCTAAATGTTAAATCCAAACCTAAATCTTGAATCTAAACCAAAGTTTTAAATTTAAATCTAAATGTGAGCGCTAAATGTTAAATCTAAACCTAAATCTTAAATCTAAACCTAAATGTTAAATTTAAATCTAAACCTAAATGTTGAATCTCAACCTAAATGTTACATTTAAATCTAAATGTGAACGCTAAATGTTAAATCTAAACCTAAATCTTAAATCTAAACGTAAATGTTGAATCTAAACCTAAATGTTGAATTTGAATCTAAATGTGAGCGCTAAATGTTAAATGTGAGCACTAAATGTTAAGTATAAACCTAAACCTAAATGTAAATATCAACCTAAACCTAAATGTTAAATCCAAACCTAAATCTAAACCTAAATGTTGAATCTTAATCTAAATGTTCAATTGAAATCTTAAATCTAAATGTGAGCGCTAAATGTTAAATCTAAACCTAAACGGTAAATCTAAACCTAAATGTTAAATCTAAAACTAAAATGTTGAATATAAACCTAAATGTTAAAATTAAATCTTAAATCTAAATGTGAGCGATAAATGTTGAAACTAAACCTAAATCTTAAATCTAAACCTAAAATGTTGAATCTAAACCTAAATCTTAAATCTAAAACTAAAATGTTGAATCTAAACCTAAATGTTAAAATTAAATCTTAAATCTAAATGTGAGCGATAAACGTCCAATCTAAACCTAAATCTTAAATCAAAACCTAAATCTTGAATCTAAACCTAAATGTTAAATCTAATCCTAAATGTTACATTTAAATCTTAAATCTAAATGAGTCAATGTTTAGATTTAAGATTTAGGTTTGGATTAAAAATGTAGGTTTATATTTAAGATATAGATTTATATTTAACACATAGCTTTATATTTAGAGTCGACATTGAATTTAAACTTAAATGTGATGAAAAAAAATCTAAACCTAAATGTTGAATCCTAACCTAAATGTTAAATCTAAACTTACATTTTAAATCTAAAACAAAAATGTTGAATACAAACCTAAATGTTAAAATTAAATATTAAATCTAAATGTGAGCGATAAATGTTCAATCTAAACCTAAATCTAAACCTAAAATGTTGAATCTAAACCTAATTGTTAAATCTAAACCTAAAATATTGAATCTAAAACTAAATGTTAAATTTAAATCTTAAATCTAAATGTGAGCACTAAATGTTCAATCTAAACCTAAATCTTAAATCAAAACCTAAAATGTTGAATCTAAACCTAAGTCTTAAACCGAAAACTAAAATGTTGAATCTAAACCTAAATGTTAAAATTAAATCTTAAATCTAAATGTGAGCACTAAATGTTCAATCCAAACCTAAATCTTAAATCTAAACCTAAATGTTGAATCTAAACCTAAATGTTAAAATTAAATCTAAATGTGAGCACTAAATGTTCAATCTAAACCTAAAACCTAAATCTTGAATCCAAACCTAAATCTTAAATCTAATTCTAAATGTTACATTTAAAATCTTGAATCTAAATGAGTAGATGTTTAGATTTAAGATTTAGGTTTATATTTAAAATTTAGGTTTATATTTAAGATATAGATTTATATTTAACACATAGCTTTATATTTAGAGTCGACATTGAATTTAAACTTAAATGTGATGAAAATGAGCTCAATGTGAGAAACATATCTGTTAGAAAAGTGAACGTTTACATTGGGCATCCGTGCAGGACTGACTGCTTGTATCGGACATTTGACATGCAAGCCGATATCGTCCCATACTTGCTTATTTTTGCCGATATCAGGCAGGATTGAGCACCTTCACAACACATACTCATCCAGTTCCGGACATTGAGGAAGCTCTGCAGATTGGTCAGGTCGAACATGAGCAGGAAGCCCATGGCGTCCCGGAAGAAGGCGGTGGTGAGGCTGCGGAACCTGACAACAAGTGGGAAGTGTTTTGGTTGTAGTGGGAGTGGGGCAGCAACAACACCGATACATGACGACGACACTTTCACAATGTTCCACTGACCAGACACTTCATTAGGTACACCCGAGACTTCCATCCCTCCGTCCATGCATTCATTTATTTGTGGCATTCACAAAAGCTGTCTTTGATCTTACCAAGCAAAAGGCTTGTAAAACCCCACTCTGTAGGATGGGGAGCGACATGAGGGTGTCGGTTTCTTTGATGCATTGTAATCCACAGGAAGATTTTGTCTTGACCCGAGATCTACAAAGCGGAGAGGAGGCAGGGCCTGACCCCCCTCCAGGTGACCTTTTCTTTGAACTGTTTTGTGACCGAGGGCAACAGCGGTTTACGACCTTTTCTTTGAACTGTTTTGTAACCAAAGGCGATGGCTGTTTACGACCCCCGTCCCTTTTGAAACAGCTATTGCCATGTAATCAGGGAAAGTCCAAATAAAAGAGGAGGCGTACAATCTTTCGTCAGCGCGTGGGACGACACTGTTTCTCCTCAATTGAGCCAAATTGAATTCTGTCTCTGTTTTAATTCCTTGCTTCTTGTCTTGTTTAATAGCTGTGTGTGTGTTTGAACCTGACAGTTACAATGTTGGATATCCTTGTTGAACATTGCCAAAACATCGAATCATAAGGCTCATGCATTTTGGTGCGCGCTTGCACGCGTTTTTCGAGTTTTGCAGTCTGGCTACATTGGTTTTGCCCTATGGTCAGACAAAACAGCTGTTACGCTATAAAGGAGTGACACCTGTGCCAACACAACAGCAGTCGTTAGGATGGAATCCCCCCTCGTTAGCATTTCGGCATTGCGTGGCAAAATGACTGCTGTTAAAATGCAGAGTGGAAACACCTCTGCCAGCACAACATCAGTTGTTTGGGTGGAATACCCCTCGCTAGCATTCCATTCAGTTGTAGTAATACCGGTCTTTTTTTACCGCACGATACTGCAATGCTAACGAGGGAGGTTACTTCCTAACGTTACTGTTGTGCTGATGGAAGTGCTTTTCAGCAGCATTTATGTTTCCACACAATGCTGCAATGGAGCGGCTTGAATAATTTCCATGCCATTACAGTAGAAATCAGCTTTAAAGTTGCCAAAGGGCGACACCTCTGCCAACACAACAGCAGTCGTTAGAATGCAATCCCCCTAGTTAGCATTTCAGCATTGTGTGGTAAAATGACTGCTGTTAAAATGCAGAGTAGAAACACCTCTACCAGCACAACATCAGCATTCCATTCTGTCGTCTTAATACCGCTCTTTTTTACATACTGCAATGCTAACGAGGGAGGTTACACCCTAACGACTACTGTTGTGCTGATGGAGGTGCTTTTCAACAGCATTTATTTTGCCACACAATGCTGCAATGGGGCGGCATGAATGATTCTGCGCTATTGTGGTGGAAATCAGCTTTAAAGATGCCAAGGAGCGACACCTCTGCCAACACAACTTCAGTCGTTAGATGAAATCCCCCCTCATTAGCATTGCGTGTCAAAACAACTGCCGTTAAAATGCAGAGTGGAGACACCTCTACCAGCACAACAACAATCCCCATCGCTAGCATTCCATTCAGTCGTATTAATTGCAGTCATTTTTCCACACAATACGGCAATGCTAACAAGGGAGGTTGCACCCTAAAGACTACTGTTGTGTTGATGGAGGTGCTTTTCAACAATATTTATTTTGCCACACAATACTGCAATGGGGCGGCATGAATGATTCCGCCCTTTTATGGTGGAAATCAGCTTTAAAGATGCCAAGAAGCGACACCTCTGCCAACACAACAGCAGTCGCTAGATGAAATCCCCCCTCGTTAGCATTGCGCGTCAAAACAACTGCCGTTAAAATGCAGAGTGGAGACACCACTACCAGCACAACAACAATCCCCACCGCTAGCGTTCCATTCAGTCGTATTAATTGCAGTCATTTTTCCACACAATACGGCAATGCTAACAAGGGAGGTTACACCCTAACGACTACTGTTGTGCTGATGGAGGTGCTTTTCAACAGCATTTATTTTGCCACACAATGCTGAAATGGGGCGGCATGAACGATTCCGCCCTTTTATGGTGGAAATCAGCTTCAAAGATGCCAAGAAGCGACACCTCTTCCAACACAACAGCAGTCGTTAGATTAAATCCCCCCTCGTTGGCATTGCAGCATTGTGTGTCAAAACAACTGCCGTTAAAATGCAGAGTGGAGACACCACTACCAGCACAACAACAATCCCCACCGCTAGCGTTCCATTCAGTCGTATTAATTGCAGTCATTTTTCCACACAATACGGTAATGCTAACAAGGGAGGTTACATCCTAAAGACTACTGTTGTGCCGATGGAGGTGCTTTTCAGCAGCATTTATTTTGCCACACAATGCTGCAAAGGGGCGGCATGAACGATTCCGCCCTTTTATGGTGGACATCAGCTTTAAAGATGCCAAGAAGCGACACCTCTGCCAACACAACAGCAGTCGCTAGATGGAATCCCCCCCTTGTTAGCATTGCGAGTCAAAACAACTGCCGTTAAAATGCAGAGCGGAGACACCTCTACCAGCACAACAACAATCCCCACCGCTAGCGTTCCATTCAGTCGTATTAATTGCAGTCATTTTTCCGCACAATACGGCAATGCTAACAAGAGAGGTTACACCCTAACGACTACTGTTGTGCTGATGGAGGTGCTTTTCTACAGCATTTATTTTGCCACACAATGCTGCAGCATGGATGATTCTGCCCTTTTATGGTGGAAATCAGCTTTAAAGATGCCAAGAAGTGACACCTCTGCCAACACAACAGCAGTCGTTAGATGAAACGCCCCCTCGTTAGCATTGCGTGTCAAAACAACTGCCGTTAATTCAGAGTGGAGACACCTCTACCAGCACAACAACGACACCCTCGCTAGCATTCCATTCAGTCGTATTAATTGCAGTCATTTATCCACACAATACGGCAATGCTAACAAGGGAGGTTGCATCCTAACGACTACTGTTGTGCCGATGGAGGTGCTTTTCAACAGCATTTATTTTGCCACACAATGCTGCGGCATGACTGATTCTGCGCTAGTGTGGTGGAAATCAGCTTTAAAGATGTCAAGGAGTGACACCTTTGCCAACACAACAGCAGTCACTAAATGGAATCCCCCCTTGTTAGTATTGCAGCATTGCGTGTCAAAACAACTGCCGTTAATTCAGAGTGGAGACACCTCTACCAGCACAACAACAATCCCCCTCGCTAGCATTCCATTCAGTTGTCATAATACCGGTCTTTTTTAGTGCACAATACTGCAATGCTAATGAGGGAGGTTACACCCTAACGACTACTGTTGTGCTGATGGAGGTCTCCCCCCTTTGCATATAAACAGCATTTATTTTGCCACACAATGCTGCAATGGGGCGGCATGAATGATTTTTGCGCTATTGTGGTGGAAATCGGCTTTAAAGATGTCAAGGAGCGACACCTCTACCAGCACAACAACAATCCCCCTCGCTAGCATTCCATTCAGTCGTATTAATTGAAGTCATTTTTCCACACAATACGGCAATGCTAACAAGGGAGGTTACACCCTAACGGCTACTGTTGTGCTGATGGAGGTGCGTTTCAACAGCATTTATTTTGCCACACAATGATGCAATGGGGCGGCATGAACGATTCCGCCCTTTTATGGTGGAAATCAGCTTCAAAGATGCCAAGAAGCGACACCTCTGCCAACACAACAGCAGTCGTTAGATGAAATCCCCCCTCGTTAGCATTGCGCGTCAAAACAACTGCCATTAAAATGCAGAGTGGAGACACCTCTACCAGCACAACAACAATCCCCATCGCTAGCATTCCATTCAGTTGTATTAATTTAAGTAATTTTTCCACACAATACGGCAATGCTAACAAGGGAGGTTGCACCCTAACTACTACTGTTAAAATGCCGAGTGGAGACACATCTACCAGCACAACAACGACACCCTCGCTAGCATTCCATTCAGTCGTATTAATTGCAGTCATTTATCCACACAATACGGCAATGCTAACAAGGGAGGTTGCATCCTAACGACTACTGTTGTGCCGATGGAGGTGCTTTTCAACAGCATTTATTTTGCCACACAATGCTGCGGCATGACTGATTCTGCGCTAGTGTGGTGGAAATCAGCTTTAAAGATGTCAAGGAGTGACACCTTTGCCAACACAACAGCAGTCACTAAATGAAATCCCCCCTTGTTAGTATTGCAGCATTGTGTGTCAAAACAACTGCCGTTAAAATTCAGAGTGGAGACACCTCTACCAGCACAACAACAATCCCCCTCGCTAGCATTCCATTCAGTTGTCGTAATACCAGTCTTTTTTACCGCACAATACTGCAATGCTAATGAGGGAGGTTACACCCTAACGACTACTGTTGTGCTGATGGAGGTGTCCCCCCTTTGCATATAAACAGCATTTATTTTGCCACACAATGCTGCAATGGGGCGGCATGAATGATTTTGCGCTATTGTGGTGGAAATCAGCTTTAAAGATGTCAAGGAGCGACACCTCTACCAGCACAACAACAACCCCCCTCGCTAGCATTCCATTCAGTCGTATTAATTGCAGTCATTTTTCCACACAATACGGCAATGCTAACAAGGGAGGTTGCACCCTAACGACTACTGTTGTGTTGATGGAGGTGCTTTTCAACAGCATTTATTTTGCCACACAATGCTGCAATGGGGCGGCATGAATGATTCTGTGCTATTGTGGTGGAAATCAGCTTTAAAGATGCCAAGGAGCGACACCTCTGCCAACACAACAGCAGTCACTAGATGAAATCCCCTCTTTGCTAGCATTGCAGCATTGCGTGTCAAAACAACTGCTGTTAAAATGCAGAGTGGAGACACCTCTACCAGCACAACAACAATCCCCACCGCTAGCATTCCAACCATTCAGTCCTATTAATTGCAGTCATTTTCCCACACAATACGGCAATGCTAACAAGGGAGGTTGCACCCTAACGACTACTGTTGTGCTGATGGAGGTGCTTTTCAACAGCATTTATTTTGCCACACAATGCTGCAGCATGAATGATTCCGCGCTATTGTGGTGGAAATCAGCTTTAAAGATGCCAAGAAGCGACACCTCTGCCAACACAACAGCAGTCGCTAGATGAAATCCCACCTCGTTAGCATTGCGTGTCAAAACAACTGCCATTAAAATGCAGAGTGGAGACACATCTACCAGCACAGCAACAATCCCCCTCGCTAGCATTCCATTCAGTTGTCGTAATACCAGTCTTTTTTTACCACACAATACTGCAATGCTAATGAGGGAGGTTACACCCTAGTGACTACTGTTGTGCTGATGGAGGTGTCTCCCCATTGCATTTAAACAGCATTTATTTTGCCACACAATGCTGCAATGGGGCGGCATGAATGATTCTGCGCTATTGTGGTGGAAATCGGCTTTAAAGATGTCAAGGAGTGACACCTCTACCAGCACAACAACAACTCCCCTCGCTAGCATTCCATTCAGTCGTATTAATTGCAGTCATTTTTCCACACAATACGGCAATGCTGACAAGAGGGCTTCCATCCCGGTGGCAAATATTACAAACAACTCTCAGGAAGATGCAAATCGTAACACAAATTGTTGTGCAGGTGAAGCTAATTACGCACAGTAAGCGTCTCAAACAGGACCTTTGGCCGTCTTGCTCTTTGCCTGTTTTGATGTCAAATCCTCATAATTCCTGCAGGAATGTGCTCAGTAACGTTCCGTCAAGGCTTAAAAAGACAAGATCCAAAGTACCTCTCCTGCCCGGCCGTGTCCCAAAGCTGGAGGTGGACTCGGAAGTTCTTCTCCACGGTCCCGTCGGCGTTGGTGCCCGCGTACACCTAAAAGGCGAGAGAAGTCCGTCACTTCCCGCCAGGCAGGACCCGGGGAGACGCCGACACTCACCAGCCTCTTTTCCCGGAAGTCGATGCCCACGGTGGTGGTGAACTTGCGGTTGAACTTGTTGTCGGTGTACCTGTACAGGAATGTGGTCTTTCCCACGCCCGAGTCCCCCAGGGCCAGCAGCTTGATCAGGTAGTCGTAGTCCCAGTCGGCCATGGCGAGGGATCAACCTGCAAAAAAAAAAACCGGGGGTGGTGTTGAGGAAGGCTTAGCGCCTCAAAAGAGGGGCGAGCGCATGACTCGGCCTGAGCTCCGCATGAGCGGTCGGGGCTGGGAAAAACACAAACAAGTTTGGCACACGGGACCCCTTTTACTGGCTTTTTATTCGCAAACGCGCCAGGCGAGGCTGCGTGACGTTTTTAGCGCCATTTCAAGCTGGGCCTGCAAACGTGGCGAGGAGAATCCAATCAGGCTGAGCGGGCCGGGAGGCACGAAGACAAAGCAAGGTGTTGTTGCTTCTCGGCTTCCTCTTCACAGATCTCAATAAAAGACTCGTCGCCCTTTTAAGGGCAACGAATTATGGTGGGCGATTTAGATCTCAATCAAAAAGGGCTCACAGCTGCTGACTTATTCAACAACCTCACTAGAAAAAGTGGGAAAAATGGTAAAATACAAACCCCAAAACCAGTGAAGTTGGCACGTTGTAAATGGTAAATAAAAACAAAATACAATGATTTGCAAATTCTTTTCAACCTATATTCAATTGAATAGACTGCAAAGACAAGAAATTTAATATTCCAAATGGAAAATTTTATTTTTTGCAAATATTAGCTCATTTGGAATTGGATGCCCAATTTTTTTTTATTATTATTGGTTTATGTATTATATTTTAGCAGTATTTATAATATAATTTATTCCGTTTTTTTAAATATATATATATATATATATATATATATATATATACACATACATACATACATACATATAAAAAAAACGGAATAAATAAATAAATAAATAAATATATATATATATATATATACATACATATA
Source organism: Nerophis lumbriciformis (assembly GCF_033978685.3). Taxonomy (NCBI): domain Eukaryota; kingdom Metazoa; phylum Chordata; class Actinopteri; order Syngnathiformes; family Syngnathidae; genus Nerophis; species Nerophis lumbriciformis. The sequence continues at coordinate 8,756,575 of NC_084567.2, read as the reverse complement.
AAAAAAACGGAATAAATAAATATATATATATATATATCTTTGGCATTTGATTTGCTTACAACTAACTATCATTTAGAACATTTACAAGGGGTAGTATTAGAAATAATATTTATTCAGTACCTTTTAATATTGTTGGTTTATTTAAAACATTTTTAGCATTATTAACAGGGATGTCCGATAATGGCTTTTTGCCGATATTCCGATATTGTCCAAATCGTTAATTACCGATACCGATATCAACCGATATATACAGTCGTGGAATTAACACATTATTATGCCTAATTTGGACAACCAGGTCTGGTGAAGATAAGGTACCTTTTAAAAAAAATTATAAAATAAAATAAGATAAATAAATTAAAAACATTTTCTTGAATAAAAAAGAAAGTAAAACAATATAAAAACAGTTACATTGAAACTAGTAATTAATGAAAATGAGTCAAATTAACTGTTAAAGGTTAGTACTATTAGTAGACCAGCAGCACGCACAATCATGTGTGCTTACGGACTGTATCCCTTGCAGACTGTATTGATATATATTGATATATAATGTAGGAACCAGAATATTAATAACAGAAAGAAACAACCCTTTTGTGTGAATGAGTGTGAATGGGGGAGGAAGGCTTTTTGGGTTGGTGCACTAATTGTAAGTGTATCTTGTTTTTTTTATGTTGATTTAATTAAAAACAAAAAAAACAAAAAAAACATACGAATAATAAAAAAAACAAAAAAAAAAAACGATACCGATAATTTCTGATTATTATCGGACATCTCTAATTATTAATAATACTATTTATTCAGTACTTTTTATTGGTTTAAGTGTTATTATCATTTAACACATTTACTTATGAAAGTACTATCAGAAAGGTTATTTATTAAGTTTTCATATTTATTATTAGTGTATTTATAGTAATTTTAGCAGTATTTATAATATATGTTTGATATTTTTTTGAAATACTGTTGTCATTGAATTGGCTTACTTCATACTTGCCAACCTTGAGACCTCCGATTTCGGGAGGTGGGGGGTGGGGGCGTGGTCGGGGGTGGGACAGGGCGTGGTTGGGGGCGTGGTTAAGAGGGGAGGAGTATATTGACAACTAGAATTCACCAAGTCACGAATTTCATATATATATATATATATATATATATATATATATATATATATATATATATATATATATATATATCCTGTAAATATGCAAACAAAACTGTGTTTAGATAATTGATACTTCAAACTTGCATAAATACATATTAAGGAATATAACATAACTTGGCTTCTGAGAACTTCAAAATATAATGAATAAAATGCTAAAGTTGTTGATAAACAAGCAATTATTTTAATAATTAAATATGGTCATTTTAAATGAATTGTTATGATAATTTAAAATGAATTATTTCAAATATGTTTATTTTAATGTATAATTCTATGGCTGGATGTAATAAGGAGTCAGAAAAAATACAAATAAAAATACAATAAATGTTGATGTTTTTAGCAAAATATAGTAAACATTTATTTAGTTTTTTTTTTGTTTTTTTTTAAATAATATATATATTTATTTTTAGGTAAGATAAACATAA